>NC_066578.1:6320874-6340874 GCF_024679095.1 Eriocheir sinensis | reverse complement strand
GGACAACATGAAAGACACTGACAGCAACAATCAGTACATTTTTGTTAGTTTGTTTTAGGAAAGGATGTAGCTCAAGGACACACACACACACACACACACACACACACACACACACACACACACACACACACACACACACACACATCTACTAAGCGCTGCTCCATAAAAGGAAATTTCTTGTATAAATTCTTGTTTAAAAATTTTCAGATATTGACTGAAATGCTAAAGAATTCCACCCCAGAGTTATCTATTGGGGGCGGAAGTGTGTGTGTGTGTGTGTGTGTGTGTGTGTGTGTGTGTGTGTGTGTGTGTGTGTGTGTGTGTGTGTGTGTGTGTGTGTGTGTGTGTGTGTGTGTGTGTGTGTGTGTGTGTGTGTGTGTGTGTGTGTGTGTGTGTGTGTGTGTGTGTGTGTGTGTGTGTGTGTGTGTGTGTGTGTGTATGGAACCAAGCCACTGCTCACTCCTGCTGGGCCCATATCCTTAAACATTTCGAGGCTTACACATCACTTTTGATAAGTCTTTTGTAGAAGTAAAGGTAATTCAACGCTTATTGTTATGAGTCTAGGGATAGTTTGACGAGACTTCTGCACCATGACCGTGATAAACACTCACGAGAACTTGAGCAATCTCCCTTGTGGCCTTGGGAAATACTTATTGTAAAAGGCGAAAGAGTCTGAGAATATAAATTACAGTGGTGGCGTTAAAGGCAGAACAAGGAAAGTAGAAAGTTTCGTTTAGTCGGCGCAACATCTGTGGTCATATGCCGGAGAGAGACAGGAGGGGGAAAGAGTTATAGGGGAAGGGAACAGATCCCAGGAGACGGGACACAACCCCCGATTAATACCTGGTACCCATTCACTGCTGGGTGGACAGGGGCGTAGGTTATCGGAAAAGCCGCCCATTTTTTTCAACTCCGCCCGGGAATCGAAACCGGGCTCGGCAGAACAAGGATCATTGCAGTCTGTGTGTCCTGCTGATCAGGGACACAGAGGATAAAAAGCAGTACAGAATAGAGTCCTCACCGTCAACAGCTGCATGGAGAGGTATCATTTTAAAAGCTTGAATTCCTCGTCTCATCTGAACAGACGCGCCACATATCCGGTTACGACGTGAACGGCGAAGGAAAAATGATTGATTAAACGCGATAATGTTGATGACGTATGAAGTGTTAAGTTGATCAGATTATCATTGTTGTTGTTGTTGTTGTTGTTGCTGTTGCTGCTGTTGTTGTTGTTGTTGTTGTTGTTGTTGTTGTAGTAGTAGTAGTAGTAGTTATAGTATAATTGTTATTGTTATTATTATTATTATTATTATTATTATTATTATTATTATTATTATTATTATTATTATTATTATTATTATTATTATTATTATTATTATTATTATTATTATTATTATTATTATTATTATTATTATTATTATTATCAATATTATTATTATTATTATTATTATTATTATTATTATTATTATTATTATTATTATTATTGCTATTATTAGTATTAGTATAGGCAGTTTTGTCAGCATCATTAGCACGCCATAGCCAGCGTTAATATCAACATACACTTACAATCACAGGGGATACATCCTTGTGGCTGCGTGTTCCCCTGAGCGTCGTCTGCAGTACCGCCTCCGCTTTGTCACGCCAGCGCTTGCAGGTGTGGCCACGTGACTTGCCACTCTTTGTCTGCGTCTGAGGAACAACACGAGGATTAACACTTCCGACGCGGAAGCTTTCGTGACCACAGGGCGGCGTCACGTTCACGGTGCCGCCCCTTGTTAGTTATTTGCGAGGCAGCGTACTGGGAGTCAATACCGAGTTCTTTAGTTTGGAAATACTACTATGTATATCTCCGATCGGATTTTTTCTCTCTCTCTCTCTCTCTCTCTCTCTCTCTCTCTCTCTCTCTCTCTCTCTCTCTCTCTCTCTCTCTCTCTCTCTCTCTCTCTCTCTCTCTCTCTCTCTCTCTCTCTCTCTCTCTCTCTCTCTCTCTCTCTCTCTCTCTCTCTCTCTCTCTCTCTCTCTCTCTCTCTCTCTCTCTCTCTCTCTCTCTCTCTCTCTCTCTCTCTCTCTCTCTCTCTCTCTCTCTCTCTCTCTCTCTCTCTCTCTCTCTCTCTCTCTCTCTCTCAGCGTCGGGCAACGAAAATGATCCCTTCCTTGCGCAACAAATCCTACGAAGAAAGGCTTTCTACCCTTAACATGTTCTCTCTTGAGAAACGTCGCCCCCGAGGAAAACTGATCGAATGTTTTAAAATACTTAATGGTTTCACGAATGTAGACAGATCAACATTGTTTATGATCGATGACACTTTGCCCACGAGGAACAATGGCGTAAAACTCAAATGTAGACAAGTAAATTCAGACTGCACCAAATTTTTCTTCACCAACGTTGTAGTGTGAAAATGGAATAAGCTTCCACCGTCAGTGGTCCAGTGTAACACGATTGACTCCTTCAAAAATAAGCTCGACCGTCACTTCCTTCAACTTAATATCAGCTAGAGTAGAAATGCAACGTTAAGGAGCCTTCTGATTAATGTAAAATCACTTAGGTTTAAGGACAGACCACCTAGTCTGGACCATGGGGTCAGTGTAGTCTGATTTTCTATGTAAATCTGTAAATCTCTTTCTCTCTCTCTCTCTCTCTCTCTCTCTCTCTCTCTCTCTCTCTCTCTCTCTCTCTCTCTCTCTCTCTCTCTCTCTCTCTCTCTCTCTCTCTCTCTCTCTCTCTCTCTCTCTCTCTCTCTCTCTCTCTCTCTCTCTCTCTCTCTCTCTCTCTCTCTCTCTCTCTCTCTCTCTCTCTCTCTCCACACACACATAACTGTTTTGCAGTAAATCTTACAATGCATTCATGCATTCTCTTTACAAAACGGAGAGCTCAAAATTCTACGGATAAAATTGTACGACAAGCTACCGTGAACAATACAGCTCGTTAAGGCATGCTGGCAGAATGAGTTAAGTATATTATCTAGATGCTGCTGATGCCGCAGAGGTACAAAGCCGACTTTGGGACACAAGAGTATCGGGGCATCTTGTATCTTGCATCTTGTCGTGCTGTCACAAGCATCCCTGGATGGAAGCACAGTCACTGTCTACACTAAATAAGACAGAGGCTGGAATCATATATACCGTATAAGAAAAAATACATGATCATCTCTTTCTCTATAATTGAAAAAAAATCGGTTACTAACAATCTACTAACACTCCAGTGTTAGTCAAAAAGACCGTTTCGTTAACCACAGACTGCTCCCGGTGTCCTGCAGCGCTGTCTGCGGCGACCGTGGCAGCAACGCCCAGCACCCGTGTCTACGGGACCTTGGTGCTGCCGAGCATAATTGACCACAAACAGCATAGATGAAAAACTGAGCTTCATATAACTTTTCTGATGCCAGCATGCACTCAAGCAGCTCTTCAGTATCGTTCCCCACCACCGCTCAGTGCAGGAGGCTGCAGGGGAGCCTCACATACCGATCTATATTAAACGATTCTACCTCCTATCCTTCGCCGTTACCGACCGCGCCCTTTTGTGTTCTTGACGACTCGCCGAGGACTCCTTGTGGAATGCAACGTCCGTGGTCATGAAAATTATGTGAAGGTCGTAGAGTCATTGCAATAGACTCCTTCAGGATATAAGAGCGAGCCAGAGTCCTCTTGGCCACACACCAGCATCTCTCCCTTGAGGAACAACACAGGCAATGAAGGCTCAGGTAAGTTGTTTAAGCTTTGCCAGAAATCGGTGTTTGGAGAACGGCCAGACGTGATGGACAGCCACGGAGGGTTGGAGAGAAGACTCTGTGTGTTTAGCTTTCTGTGATGCCTCTGTCCTCTACTTTGCAGACTGTCCTGGCAGTGGTGGCGGCGGTGCTCCTGGGGCTGGCGTCAGCGGAGGCTGACCCCAAGGCTGACCCCGGCGGCATCGGCTTTGGCCTTCAGGGGGGCGTAGGCTTGCGCTACAATGTCGGGTTTGGCCTGGGACACGGCCTGGGATACGGCTTGGGCGGCGGCCTGGGAGGCGGGCTGGGCTATGGCCTGAACTATGGCTACGGCCTTGGCCTGGGAGGCGGCCTCGGGTACGGCCGCAGGAAGCGTGAGGCGGAGCCCACGGCTGAGGCTGACCCCGTCCTTGTTTCGGCCCACAAGAACCACCACCAGCAGAGCTTCAACGCCTTCATCCCTCCCTTTATTGGCGGCGGCCTGGGCATCGGGGGCTACGGCGGCTACGGTGGCTATGGCGGCTACGGCGGCTATGGCGGCTACGGGCTGGGAGGCGGCCTCGGGTACGGTCGCAAGAAGCGTGAGGCGGAGCCGACGGCTGAGGCTGACCCCACCTACGTCTCGGCCCACACCAACAATCACCAACAGAGCTTCAACGCCTTCATTCCTCCCTTCATTGGCGGCCTGGGCTACGGCGGCTATGGCGGCCTGGGCTACGGCGGCTACGGCGGCCTGGGCTACGGCCGCTAAGGGCTTGGCGGAGGCTACCTCGGTTAGTGCTGCACACCAGCCACCCGAGGCGACGCTGACCACCGGCGGCTGGGCCAGAGGAAACCCCGAAGCAACACATTTCATGCTGCTTTGTTCTCTGAAGAAACGACTTACAACATTTTCCTATTAAACACACGCTACAATTATTGATTGATTTTCTTTGTTGTTTGACCTCAGGCATTATTACCATAAGAAAACCAGAGGGTGAACTGATGAACGATAGAAAAAAATAATTAATTAATGTCGTTGAAGAGTACCACAAGGAATTACAATAAGTCAAGCATTCATTCCTAGAATGTTGTAAGCAATAGTCGCAGGGACTGAAGAAGGCGCTGACGAAAACGAAGAGAAGGAAAGTTCTCGGTGAAGATGATGTCAGTGAAGACATGCAGGTAAAGGACGCGAGAAACTTGGTGGTGAAATACATTAAAAAACTTGTCACTTTTTTTTTACAAAAGAGAAAGGAGCTTAAATTGCAAACAAAGGCCTGCAAAGCGCTGCTCCTGTAGAAGGAGAATAGATAATGGTGATAAAAGAGGGTCAGTTTCGGTTACAGTTGACCAGCAACAAGCGGGAGGCCGTGGCTGAGTGGTTAGCGTGCGGGCGCCTCGTCCTGGAGGACGCGGGTTCGCGTTAAACCGAAGCCACAAACTGAAACATTTCAGTCACCGCCGAGTGGCCTGAGACTACTCACACGCTGCCCTGTCTATCAACCCGGGGTGGAACATGAGCCAAGCAAAATGGCGCCACTATAAACACTTGACTGCGCCATAACGGACTGGGGCCGACCATCAGGCCCCGCCTAGAAAGCCTACCGGCGTCAGAGACGAAACGTAAAAAACAGCTGCGGCACAGGTCGTCTCAGCACACACACACACACACACACACACACACACACACACACACACACACACACACACACACACACACACACACACACACACACACACACACACACACACACACACACACAAAGGGATGTCAATAAGATTTTGATAGTAAAAGAGCCAGGTAGGACGCGTAGCAATGGTTTTAATTTAGACAAATTCAGATTTAACAAAGACATAGGCAAGAATTGGTTCACCAATAGAGTGGTGGACGAATGGAACAGGCTTGGGAGCCATGTTGTGGGTGCCACTACCGTAGATACATTCAAGAAGAGGTTAGATAAAGCCATGGATGGACAGGATGGTGAGGTAAGGTGGGGTTGAGTGTACAGGAGCTGCCTTGTATAGACCAACCGGCCTCTTGCAGACTCCTTACGTTCTTATGTTCTTATGTTCTTACACTAACGACTACACGCCACAGAGGTGATGTGAGAACATAAATACACACACGTCTCCGCCCTTCCCCTATGACTGAATGTGTCTGGTGACTCGCGGTGGAAGGAATTGCCTTTTCAGCAGCTTATACACATCGCAGGTCATAATGGATGTCTAGTTCAGTGATTTCGGCGACCTTGGGAGTGAGTGAATGACCTCCGTTGCTTCCTGTCTTCCTTCTGCATCGAGGAAGACAAAAGTGAGAACACAGCCGCCGCCGCCGCCACACTTCAATAAATACGACGTGAAAACACACAAACACACAAACACACTCACACACGCAACAACGAAAAAAATAATAACTTCCTTGTGTAGATTTTGAAATGTGTATACCGGTGTGTGTGTGTGTGTGTGTGTGTGTGTGTGTGTGTGTGTGTGTGTGTGTGTGTGTGTAGGTTTTCTATTTATTTACTGATTAATTTAGTTACGGATATGTACATCACAACACACACACACACACACACACACACACACACACAATGAAACCCTCATACACACACACATATACACCTCCCCCCCAACACTCCCCACCCCACCTCACACACACATTCACTCCTCCCCTCACATTCAACTCTCCCTCCCCCCTCCCAACAACCCACCACACACTAGAGACGTCCATTTATCACCCTAACAGAACCTTACGATCGGCCTGTCCAGGAGACACCAAGGCTAACACTAGACAAAGTCCATTTCCCTTGGCCCCTTCACGCCCTACGACGCCATCCATTAGCTCGCCGTCAGCCCCGGGAGGAGAGGCAACACACATACAGTACATACCCCTCCCGACCTCGTATCTTAGCTGTCGAGTGGGGGAAAACCTTCTCTTTGTTCCCTTATTCCCCTCCTGGCCAAGACGAAACCGCAAGCAAGCAACGGATATTGTGTCCCACCGCGCTAAAACCCCTCAAACCTTGGTGCTCATGGGCCGCGAGACTGTAATTACCCGCCCATAGAGCACGTCTAGTTCCTTGCGGCTCACGGGGAGGGGAGTTTAGGGGAAAGAGTGACTAATGGGGAAAGTGACTGATGGGTGTGGCTTATGGGTGTAAGGGAGTATGGTGGCAGGAAGGGAGGGATGGGGAGAGGGAAAACCAGTGTAAAGGGTGGTGAAAATGGAAGCGTCGAGGGGTGAAGAAAGTCTGAAGAGATGTTAAATGACGGATAGGTGAAGAGTGGGGGGCTGTGGAAGGCGGGCAGAGAGGAGGGAGGGAGTTATAGAAGTGGGGAGTTGATATTAAGGGGAGTGATGTTAAGTGACGGATAGATGAAGAGTGGGGGACTGTGGAAGGCAGGCAGAGAGGAAGGAGGGAGTTGATGTTAAGGGGAGTGATGTTAAGTGGCGGATAGATGAAGAGTGGGGGACTGTGGAAGGCAGGCAGAGAGGAAGGAGGGAGTTGATGTTAAGGGGAGTGATGTTAACTGACGGATAGATGAAGAGTGGGGGGCTGTGGAAGGCGGGCAGAGAGGGGGGAGGGAGTTATAGAAGTGGGGAGTTGATGTTAAGGGGAGTGATGTTAAGTGACGGATAGATGAAGAGTGGGGGACTGTGGAAGGCAGGCAGAGAGGAAGGAGGGAGTTGATGTTAAGGGGAGTGATGTTAAGTGACGGATAGGTGAAGAGTGGGGGGCTGTGGAAGGCGGGCAGAGAGGGGGGGCGGAGTTATAGAAGTGGGGAGCAGGGATGGAGTGAATACAAGAGATGAGTATTGAAATACGAATACGAATACCACGCATTACACTCGTTGCGCAATAATATAATGACTTAATGAACAATGAGTGTGACTGGTGCCAGAATTCAGTGTCGGAAAATCAATAATGCAGAAGTTTAAGGAAAGCTGACGCGATGTATCTTTCTTGTGAGTGACAGAGGACTGAGAACGAGAAGACGGACGGCCGCTGACTCGTCCGCTTTTAGAACGATAACAGACCGACTATCGAGGCGTGCTGGACAGGCTGAGTGAGCAGAGCCATAATGTTATACTTCTCAGTGCGTTATAATTGAAGGTAACACCCAACAGCCAAATGAATGGTTAATCCTGATAATAAATTTATGAATATTCGTCAGATTACTCGGAGAATAAAAATATATTGTCCAAGAATTCAAATACAAATCAGAATGCATCTATTTATGGTAAAACAATTCAAATTCGAATACATCCAAGAGTATGGAGTACTCTAATACGAATACTCCGTCTCTGGTGGGGAGAGAGGAAGAAAGAATACAGGAAGAGAGAAGATAAACTTAGGGATGGGGTGAGGGGAGTCTTACAAAATTTGACGTGTCCACCCACCACTTCCGGCAACAGAGACTGGCGAGGCTCACGCACTCAGGCGGACGCGTGTCACAACCGCGGAGGGAGACCCGCCCCTGCCGTGCGAAGCTGACAGTGCTTACCCGCACATGTAGAACGAGTACCGTGCACCCAGATCTTCGCGGCTTGAGGGGAAGGGAGAGCAAGGGAAGATAGTGACTGATGGAGAAGATAAAGATCACGGGTGGCTTGTGGTTGTAAGGGAAGAAGGAAGGAAAGTCGATACAGAAAGACAAGGAATACTGATTTGTCTTTTGAGGCCTGACACGAGGACCCTAAGTGGAGATGTTAATATATAAATACGGTATAAAAACATGTCGGTAAAAAGGTGCATAAGACAAAACCTCTAAAAAGCAAAGAATAGCCAAACCTTACCAAATGTGGGTGTGTGGGCCCAGGTTTTGGCTTCCGCGAGAGATACGAACGCATAAAGAAAACGGGTGTGAAGGAAACTGAGAGTGGAGGGGTGGTTGCCTTCCTCCACACACACACACACACACACACACACACACACACACGAAAAAAAAAAAAAAAAACTCATGTCCATCTTTCCATTTTCTCCTTCCTTCCTTACTGTTTCACTTGCATTTATTTTTATTACGATCATACCGTCTCTCTCTCTCTCTCTCTCTCTCTCTCTCTCTCTCTCTCTCTCTCTCTCTCTCTCTCTCTCTCTCTCTCTCTCTCTCTCTCTCTCTCTCTCTCTCTCTCTCTCTCTCTCTCTCTCTCTCTCTCTCTCTCTCTCTCTCTCTCTCTCTCTCTCTCTCTCTCTCTCTCTCTCTCTCTGTCTATCTATCTATCTATTGTTATACCCCACACTTCACTCTTATTTTCATGTTTAACTTTTTCTCCACTTTTTTTGTAAGTTTCCTTCTTGGTTTTCGGTAATTTGGCCACTTTCTTATCTAGCTCTTTCTTTTACTCTTCCTTTCTTCTCTCGTCCTCCTCTTCTTCCTTGGTAGCGGTTATTCTTTCTTTCTCCGCGTAAGGAAACATAAGATCTTCAATTATCTTCATCCCCTGTCCCTTCTTTTCTCACGAGTTTTCCGCTTTCTCTCTCTTTTTCCTCCTCTTCCATTTTTATCTGCGAGTTCTTTCTTTCATTCGGTCTTTATCTATAACCCTTTGTCTGGGTCTCTCTACTTTTAGCTACTTGTGTTTCTGTCTTTGTTTCCTTCAGTGTTGCTTCATCTGTGTTTTTTCCTCCTCCTTTTCTCCTTCGTTTCTTATTTCCTTCGTTTCTTTCAGCATTTTCTACTTTTTTGTCCTTTATTTTCCTCCGTTTTGCTTTTAACTGTACGTCTTTCCTTCCATTCTTCCTTCCTTCCTTCCTTCCTTTTAGCATTGTTTACTTTTTTCTCCTTTATTTTCTCCCGTTTTGTTTCTTCCTGTACGTCTTTCCTTCCATTCTTCCTTCCTTCCTTCCTTTTAGCATTGTTTACTTTTTTCTCCTTTATTTTCTCCCGTTTTGCTTCTTCCTATACATCTTTCCTTCCCTCCCTTCCTTTCTTCTTCCTTCTCATACCATTATTGAGGACGCAACCTTACGAGGAACGACTCAGGTGACTCAATCTCTTCACGTTGGGAAAGAGACGCTTGCGGTTGCGCTTGCCGAGCATAATTGACCACAAACAGCATAGATGAAAAACTGAGCTTCATATAACTTTTCTGATGCCAGCATGTACTCAAGCAGCTCTTCAGTATCGTTCCCCACCACCGCTCAGTGCATGAGGCAACAGGGGAGCCTCACATACCGATCTATATTAGGCGTTTCTCCCTCCTATCCTTCGCCGTTACCGACCGCGCCCTTTTGTGTTCTTGACAACTCACCGAGGACTCCTTGTGGAATGCAACGTCCGTGGTCGTGAAATGATGTGAAGGTCGTAGAGTCATTGCACTAGACTCCTTCAGGATATAAGAGCGAGCCAGAGTCCTCTTGGCCACACACCAGCATCTCTCCCCTGAGGAACAACACAGGCAATGAGGGCTCAGGTAAGTTGTTTAAGCTTTGCCAGAAATCGGTGTTTGGAGAACGGCCAGACGTGATGGACAGCCACGGAGGGTTGGAGAGAAGACTCTGTGTGTTTAGCTTTCTGTGATGCCTCTGTCCTCTACTTTGCAGACTGTCCTGGCAGTGGTGGCGGCGGTGCTCCTGGGGCTGGCGTTGGCGGAGGCTGACCCCAAGGCTGACCCCGGCGGCATCGGATTTGGCCTTCAGGGGGGGGTAGGCTTGCGCTATAATGTCGGGTTTGGCCTGGGACACGGTCTGGGATACGGCTTGGGCGGCGGCCTGGGAGGCGGGCTGGGCTATGGCCTGAACTATGGCTACGGCCTTGGCCTGGGAGGCGGCCTCGGGTACGGCCGCAGGAAGCGTGAGGCGGAGCCCACGGCTGAGGCTGACCCCGTCCTTGTTTCGGCCCACAAGAACCACCACCAGCAGAGCTTCAACGCCTTCATCCCTCCCTTCATTGGCGGCCTGGGCTACGGCGGCTATGGCGGCTACGGTGGCTATGGCGGCTATGGCGGCTATGGCGGCTACGGGCTGGGAGGCGGCCTCGGGTACGGCCGCAAGAAGCGTGAGGCGGAGCCGACGGCTGAGGCTGACCCCACCTACGTCTCGGCCCACACCAACAATCACCAACAGAGCTTCAACGCCTTCATTCCTCCCTTCATTGGCGGCGGCCTGGGCATCGGGGGCTACGGCGGCTATGGCGGCCTGGGCTACGGCGGCTATGGCGGCTACGGGCTGGGAGGCGGCCTCGGGTACGGCCGCAAGAAGCGTGAGGCGGAGCCGACGGCTGAGGCTGACCCCACCTACGTCTCGGCCCACACCAACAATCACCAACAGAGCTTCAACGCCTTCATTCCTCCCTTCATTGGCGGCGGCCTGGGCATCGGGGGCTACGGCGGCTACGGTGGTTTTGGCGGCTACGGGCTGGGAGGCGGCCTCGGGTACGGCCGCAAGAAGCGTGAGGCGGAGCCGACGGCTGAGGCTGACCCCGTCCTTGTTTCGGCCCACAAGAACCACCACCAGCAAAGCTTCAACGCCTTCATTCCTCCCTTTATTGGCGGCGGCCTGGGCATCGGGGGCTACGGCGGCTACGGTGGCTATGGCGGCTACGGCGGCTATGGCGGCTACGGGCTGGGAGGCGGCCTCGGGTACGGTCGCAAGAAGCGTGAGGCGGAGCCGACGGCTGAGGCTGACCCCACCTACGTCTCGGCCCACACCAACAATCACCAACAGAGCTTCAACGCCTTCATTCCTCCCTTCATTGGCGGCCTGGGCTACGGCGGCTATGGCGGCCTGGGCTACGGCGGCTACGGCGGCCTGGGCTACGGCCGCTAAGGGCTTGGCGGAGGCTACCTCGGTTAGTGCTGCACATCAGCCACCCGAGGCGACGCTGACCACCGGCGGCTGGGCCAGAGGAAACCCCCGAAGCAACACATTTCATGCTGCTTTGTTCTCTGAAGAAACGACTTACAACATTTTCTGATTAAACACACGCTATAGTTATTGATTGATTTTCTTTGTTGTTTGACCTCAGGCATTATTACCATAAAAAAAAACAAAGGGTGGACTGATGAACGATAGAAAAAAATAATTAATTAATGTCGTTGAAGAGTACTACAAGGAATTACAATAAGTCAAGCATTCATTCCTAGAATGTTGTAAGCAATAGTCGCAGGGACTGAAGAAGGCGCTGACGAAAACGAAGAGAAGGAAAGTTCTCGGTGAAGATGATGTCAGGGAAGATATGCAGGTAAAGGACGCGATAAACTTGGTGTTGAAATACAATAAAAAACTTGTCACTTTTTTTTTACAAAAGAGAAAGGAGCTTAAATTGCAAACAAAGGCCTGCAAAGCGCTGCTCCTGTAGAAGGAGAATAGATAATAGTGAAAAATGAGGGTCAGTTTCGGTTACAGTTGACCATCAACAAGCGGGAGGCCGTGGCTGAGTGGTTAGTGTGTGGGCGCCGCGTCCTGGAGGACGCGGGTTCGCGTCAAGCCCGAAGCCACAAACTGAAACATTTCAGTCACCGCCGAGTGGCCTGAGACTACTCACACGCTGCCCTGTCTATCAACCCGGGGTGGAACATGAGCCAAGCAAAATGGCGCCACTATAAACACTTGACTGCGCCATAACGGACTGGGGCCGACCATCAGGCCCCGCCTAGAAAGCCTACCGGCGTCAGAGACGAAAACGTAAAAAACAGCTGCGGCACAGGTCGTCTCAGCACACACACACACACACACACACACTAACGACTACACGCCACAGAGGTGATGTGAGAACATAAATACACACACGTCTCCGCCCTTCCCCTATGACTGAATGTGTCTGGTGACTCGCGGTGGAAGGAATTGCCTTTTCAGCAGCTTATACACATCGGAGGTCATAAAGGATGTCTAGTTCAGTGATTTCGGCGACCTTGGGAGTGAGTGAATGACCTCCGTTGCTTCCTGTCTTCCTTCTGCATCGAGGAAGACAAAAGTGAGAACACAGTCGCCGCCGCCGCCACACTTCAATAAATACGACGTGAAAACACACACACACACACACACACACACACGCAACAACAAAAAAATAATAACTTCCTTGTTTAGATTTTGAAATGTGTATACCGGTGTGTGAGTGTGTGTGTGTGTGTGTGTGTGTGTGTGTGTGTGTGTGTGTGTGTGTGTGTAATTCACGACGGCCTGATCACGTGTTGGACTCGTAATGGCCAGCAGGTACCCTCCCGACATGAGCAAGTACTCTTTATCGTCGATCTCTGGCACTGCCAGGACCTCACACACCACACACCCCATCCCCCTTGATCAAGGGGGGGTAGTAACCACTCCAGTCAACGGAAAGAATCCGGCCTGAGCTGGCTCAAACCGCCGCCCTGTCAGACCGTGAAGCCTGGCAGCTAGAATGTTGTCTTGCCCTTGAGCAAGGGGGATGGGGTGTGTGGTGTGTGAGGTCCTGGCAGTACCCAGAGATCGAGGAAATGAGCGTGCACTTGCTCGTGTCGGGAGGGTAACCTGCTGGCGAAAGCGAGTCCAAGTCGTGATCAGGCCGTGGTGAATTACACACACACACACACACACACACACACACACACACAATTAAACCCTCATACACACACACACATATACACCTACCCCCCAACACTCACCACTCACCCATCACACTCTACACTATCACCCCTCCCCCCATTCAAGTCTCCCTCACCCCCCTCCCAACAACCCCCCACACACTAGAGACGTCCATTCTTCACCCTAACAGAACCTTACCATCGGCCTGTCCAGGAGACACCAAGGCTAACACTAGACAAAGTACAGCTCCCTTGGCCCCTTCACGCCCTACGACGCCATCCAGCAGCCCGCCGCCAGCCCCGGGAGGAGAGGCAACACACTGAGGCAACACACATACAGCACATACCCCTCCCGACCTCGTATCTTTGCTGCCGAGTGGGGAAACCCTTCTCTTTGTTCCCTTATTCCCCTTCTGGCCAAGACGAAACCGCAAACAAACAAGGGATATTGTGTCCCACCGCGCTAAAAACCCTTAACAAGAAAAACCTTCAAGAAACCAGGACAGCCGACAGCCTTACAGAATATGGGTATACAGAGCCCGAAATGTTTGATAACAGACGATAAGAATAATACGATATGGCTATAAGTCGCTAAAAGAACAATAAGCAGTGAAAAAAAACAAAAAACTCCACCCAGCAAATAACAGGCTAGTCTCCCCTTCTCTGGCTTCACCGCAGCAGGATGGAAAACAGGAAGGCGTAAAGGTTTGGGAACGTCAGAGACACGCCAGTCCTCGTCGACTGACCGACTTGGTCGGCTAGATTTCGATCGCCGATAGAGTCGGTCTGTCGGCACCCTGCTTTTGGCAAAGGCCCGTGCACCCTCCTATAGCATACCTGTCAAGCTACTGAGATGTCTTGCCATAAGATTTTGGGTTCGAGACCATAAGTTTGTCTATAAAACGGTAATTAAACCATAAGAAAACCATATTTTTTTGTCATTCAGTATTTATTTGTTTCAAAACAAATGCAGAATGAAAACACAATGTAAACACATGGCACAGTATGAACACCACATAATGAAAAACAGTACTCTTTACAAAACCACATCGCGAGCGGAGAAAAAACGTCAGATTTTCAACTTACGCCGTAGGACTTGAAAATCACCTAAATTACGTAAGACTTACGCAAAAAACGTATGACTTGACAGGTATGCTATAACGAGGGAGCAATCTTTTGAGGAGAGGAACGAACGCATAAAGAAAACGGGAGTCAAGGAAACTGAGAGTGGAGGGTTGGTTGCCTTCCTCCACACACACACACACACACACACACACACACACACATACATAAAAAAAAACACGAAAAAAAACCCTCACGTCCATCTTTCCACTTTTTCCTTCCTTTTATTTGCATTTCTTTTTAATACGATAATGCCGTCTCTCTCTCTCTCTCTCTCTCTCTCTCTCTCTCTCTCTCTCTCTCTCTCTCTCTCTCTCTCTCTCTCTCTCTCTATTTTCTGTTGTTTAGGTTACCGAGGGCGACAATTCCTTTCTTAATTACCCTTACGGAACTTTAAAACACTGCAGAATACATTTTTTAAAGTCTCGTGTTACTAATTATGTGGCTTTTGAATACTGTTTTTATTTCTCCCTCTGACTCATTAGGTATTTTGTCCCTGCTCTCTTTTTCTTTTTATTCTTCTCTTTAATATGCTGGCTCTGTCTCTTAATTAGTTTTCCATTGTCATGTCTGTTCGCTGAGAGGGATTCTGTTGGGGTCTATCTAAGTTTTCTTCCCTTTACATACTCTTTCCTGGATCTCAATAATGCTAGTAATAATGATGAAATTACTATATACTACTACTACTACTACTACTACTACTACTACTACTACTACTATTACTATCACTACTAATAATTTGAATAATATAAACGTTTGACGAAATAAGAAAAATATCTGAGAGCTCACCATTCTTACCATCCCAGTTTTATAATTTGATTTACACAATGGCTGTTACCGGTATAAATGCATATTTTTTTTCTCTCTCTCTCTCTCTCTCTCTCTCACCAGCACACACACGCGTAACTATTTAGGAGTAAATTTTACCGTGCATTCATACAGCTTGTTAAGAAATGCTGGCAGAATGAGTTAAGTTTATTATCTAGATGCTGCTGATGCCGCATAGGGGATGCTGTAAGGGAGCCTCACATACCGATCTATATTAGGCGTTTTTCCCTCCTATCCTTCGCCGTTACCGACCGCGCCCTTTTGTGTTCTTGAAGACTCACCGAGGACTCCTTGTGGTATGCAACGTCCGTGGTCATGAAAATGATGTGAAGGTCGTAGAGTCATTGCACTAGACTCCTTCAGGATATAAGAGCGAGCCAGAGTCCTCTTGGCCACACACCAGCATCTCTCCCCTGAGGAACAACACAGGCAATGAGGGCTCAGGTAAGTTGTTTAAGCTTTGCCAGAAATCGGTGTTTGGAGAACAGCCAGACGTGATGGACAGCCACGGAGGGTTGGAGAGAAGACTCTGTGTGTTTAGCTTTCTGTGATGCCTCTGTCCTCTACTTTGCAGACCGTCCTGGCAGTGGTGGCGGCGGTGCTCCTGGGGCTGGCGTCAGCGGAGGCTGACCCCAAGGCTGACCCCGGCGGCATCGGCCTTGGCCTTCAGGGGGGCGTAGGCTTGCGCTATAATGTCGGGTTTGGCCTGGGACACGGCCTGGGATACGGCTTGGGCGGCGGCCTGGGAGGCGGGCTGGGCTATGGCCTGAACTATGGCTACGGCCTTGGCCTGGGAGGCGGCCTCGGGTACGGCCGCAAGAAGCGTGAGGCGGAGCCCACGGCTGAGGCTGACCCCGTCCTTGTTTCGGCCCACAAGAACCACCACCAGCAGAGCTTCAACGCCTTCATCCCTCCCTTCATTGGCGGCGGCCTGGGGATTGGGGGCTACGGCGGCTACGGTGGCTATGGCGGCTACGGCGGCTACGGCGGCTACGGGCTGGGAGGCGGCCTCGGGTACGGCCGCAGGAAGCGTGAGGCGGAACCGACGGCTGAGGCTGACCCCACCTACGTCTCGGCCCACACCAACAATCACCAACAGAGCTTCAACGCCTTCATTCCTCCCTTTATTGGCGGCGGCCTGGGCATCGGGGGCTACGGCGGCTATGGCGGCTACGGGCTGGGAGGCGGCCTCGGGTACGGCCGCAGGAAGCGTGAGGCGGAGCCGACGGCTGAGGCTGACCCCACCTACGTCTCGGCCCACACCAACAATCACCAACAGAGCTTCAACGCCTTCATTCCTCCCTTCATTGGCGGCCTGGGCTACGGCGGCTATGGCGGCCTGGGCTACGGCGGCTACGGCGGCCTGGGCTACGGCCGCTAAGGGCTTGGCGGAGGCTACCTCGGTTAGTGCTGCACACCAGCCACCCGAGGCGACGCTGACCACCGGCGGCTGGGCCAGAGGAAACCCCCGAAGCAACACATTTCATGCTGCTTTGTTCTCTGAAGAAACGACTTACAACATTTTCTGATTAAACACACGCTACAATTATTGATTGATTTTCTTTGTTGTTTGACCTCAGGCAGTATTCCCATAAGAAAACCAGAGGGTGAACTGATGAACGATAGAAAAAAAAATTAATTAATTAATGTCGTTGAAGAGTACCACAAGGAATTACAATGAGTCAAGCATTCATTCCTAGAATGTTGTAAGTAATAGTCGCATGGACTGAAGAAGGCGCCGACGAAAACGAAGAGAAGGAAAGTTCTCGGTGAAGATGATGTCAGTGAAGACATGCAGGTAAAGGACGCGAGAAAACTTGGTGTTGAAAAACATTAAAAAACTTGTCCGATTGCTCCCTCCCCGCACGAGGGAGCACGGGCCTTTGCCAAAGGGCAGGGTGCCGACAGAACGACTCTATCGGCGATCGAAATCTAGCCGACCAAGTCGGTCTGTCGACGAGGACTTGCGTGTCTCTTATCCCGTTCTTGATTAACCTTACCGAAGTTTAACACACTGCAGAGACACGTACGCCAGTCCTCGTCGACGGACCGACTTGCTTGGTCGGCTAGATTTCGATTGCCGATGCCTTTGGCAAAGGCCCGTGCTCCCTCGTGCAGGGAGAGAACAATCTTCTCCCTCTTAACGGGCCGTCTTCGGACAAGGCCCGTTCCCCTAGTGATACTAGGACGTAAATCTTTAAAACAACAACTGCAGAATACTTTTTTTTGTTAAGTCTAGTGTTACGGATTACGTGGCCTTTGAATATTGTTTTTATGTCTCCCTCGGACTCATTAGGTATTTTTTCCCTCCCTTTTTCTTTTTATTCTTCTCTTTACTTAACTGTCGCTGGCAAAGTTTTCCATTGCCATGTCCTCTCGTTGAGAGGGGACTCTATGGGGCCCTATTTAAGTTTTCTTCCCTATCAGTGAACCCAACACTTTAATTACTTGAGATGTCGCTGTCCCTATACAGACCCTTTCCTGGATCTCAATAATGCTAATAATAATGATGAAATTACTACTACTACTACTACTACTACTACTACTACTATACTACTACCACTACCACTACTACTAATATAATATAAACGTATGACGGAATAAGAAAAATGTCTGACAGTTTCCCACTCCTACCAGCCCAGTTATAGAATTTGATTTATACAATGGCTGTGACTTTTATAGATGCAGATAGACATATGTAGATAAATAGATAGATAAAGGGAGAGAGAGAGAGAGAGAGAGAGAGAGAGAGAGAGAGAGAGAGAGAGAGAGAGAGAGAGAGAGAGAGAGAGAGAGAGAGAGAGAGAGAGAGAGAGAGAGAGAGAGAGAGAGAGAGAGAGAGAGAGAGAGAGAGAGAAAGCGCGCGCACGAGAAAATATATACATAAGTTTATCCTTACCTGCAACATTTTCTTTCTTCCACTATCTCTTTTCCATTTTAAGGCTAAACTATAGAATTAAAACACCGCCTCGATCAGTTTACTCCCTAATACACAACACCTTCAATAAATGTGCGAATAGTTGGCTTAAGAGTTAATTTAAATGTCTCGTCAGGAGTCTCAACGCGGCATGAACTCCTTAACTTCTTAATATAATGGCGAATAACAACTACATGCTCCTCTTTGTTAGCTAAATATGACAGCTGGTGAAGTGATGGAAGTTAGTCCCTTATATAGATTTACTGATGGTCACCTGGGGAGCAAAGAAACACGAGGAGATCCAAGCGCTTCCCTGTATTGCATTTTCAGGCGAAGTTGATATAATTAACCGCTATAGTGTCTTGTTTCTTCCATTATTCATCTATTTAATACTTTTGCTTCTTCTAAAACCATATGTTGCTTTACTTTGCACCACGATGATTCTGATACTTAAATTTTCACCTTATTGCTTTCGATATACTTCTACAAGCTGTTGCCAGATTGTCGTACTCAGAGCCTCGTCTCTACCGATTTCTGAGCCATAGCCATTGCCAAAAAACACCGATAATTAACCATTTCAACGATAACTATATATGAAGGCAGTTATTGGGGTCGAGGAGGAAGTTTTGGGGTCGGAAATCGGCAAACATGGGAGGCTGAGTACGACAGTCTGGCACCTTTGGATGAGCGCCATTAAACCCCACACTGGCTGACGAAATATATGTAATTTATTAATCGGTGGACATTGTTACAATCCTCAGTGTCTAGAGGGATAATAAAGATGGTAGAAGTGTCTGTTTGGTTATATACGCGCATTTCGTCTGCCATTGTGGGTTTTATTCACAGCAAAAATATTCTAGTGATTATCGCAGTCTGCCATTCAACGAGCTCATTTTTTATGGTAGGCTTCTCTATTTGACTTCCTGGAGATATAAACTATATACCCGTTCTATTTTATCCTATACTATATCATAATTCCTATATCTGTGTCTGTTCTATCCTATATCCCTTATCTGTCCTATCCTACCAATCTTCGTCACCCACCCACTCTCCTATAATCTATATATATCTGTATCTATATCTGTTAGTCACGAAGAAGGTTGAAGTATTTAGTTTGATATTTCAGATAAAAAAAATCGAATAGGAAACGAGAAATCTCATTAAGAAGCGCAAAGATATGAAAGTAAGAATCGGAAGGGTCGAGATAGAGCTGGCAAAATTGATAAAAAGACGGTCGAATTATAAGACATTTCGCCGCCCAAGAACACATATTTGACAAGGCTTTCGTAGGAGGTGTGGGCATTTCCAATCGTAGTTTTATGACCCTGGTGTTAGTGTGACCCTTCCTCTGTACCATGAACCTAGAAACACATATTTGACAAGGCTTTCGTAGGAGGTGTGGGCATTTCCAATAGTAGTTTTATGACCCTGGTGTTAGTTTGACCCTTCTTCTGTACCGTAAACCTAAGGAAACACTCATTAGAACCCGACTGACCCCCTCTTTAACCTTTAGAAATTGTTAATGTGAGAAGCGAGAGTGTCTTTTAATACCAACCTTATTACCACCAACAAAGTCAGAGATATGTTTGAATTTAGCGAGGACATGATCATGGAAACTCTAAGGAATAACAAATGCGTGAAAGCAGCCAAGAAAGGATATTGGCAGATGTCAGTTACTATAAACGATGCAAATGTCAATATCGCGAATAATAAGGAGAAGGAAATTAGCGTTGTGGAAACATTCTACACCGGTGTCGAGTTCCTGGTTGTCCCCCTATTCCTGGCTATCTTCCCGCGAGCTGCGCATGCTCAGAAGCGAATGTAAACAAACAGACCTCTTGATTGTTCTCACGCATCCCCCGACATCATTATGGCTTCGCTTACTTCGCTCCCCCCACCTCATGAACCTGTGATGCCCTCTAGTCCCCCCAAAAATCTGCCA
>NC_066578.1:6288374-6318374 GCF_024679095.1 Eriocheir sinensis | reverse complement strand
TGTTTTTTGTGTGCTTTATGGAATTGTTTTCAGTCAGTGTCTTTAAGCTAGGTTTCTTTGTTTTATCTATTCACTGCTTGAGTTGTTCCCGGATATTTTCTTTTTTTTTGGTAGATGCATCCCTTGTGATACCGTACCACACATTAATAGTATGTAAATGCAATATCAATAAATATCAATAAAATATCTGTCTATCTATCTATCTATCTACTTGTGGAGGGATTCTAACACAGCAGTAAGCTATCCGAGGTGCCAAGTAGTTATTATGTAAACGCTGCAGCGACTTCCTCCCTATTATTCACAATATGGGATCTGTGTAATATCAGAAACGGCTTTAGCGTTACAAGCGTCACTATGTTGCATCCACGTCTACAATAACACGCTGCAGTAGTATCGATGATAATACGTCCTGGCCGCGTGTGGGCGATCAGACAGCCGTTAGGATACGCAAGGAAGTTGATGCAAGACATTTTATATATGCCCGTGCGAAGTGTTTTCCAAGACAAGAAATAATTATGTTTTCATCATTATCGCCCAACTACTGATGTAAAAAATTAATTGGAGAATGCATTTTATTTCTGAAGTCCAACACAAACTTTTATTTACCTGTTTGATGAGTTATGAGTGATGAAAAGCGTTTTTTTTTATGAAAATTACTTTTTAAGGGAAGGTCAGTCTCGGACAGCGGCGCAGAATTAGAAAGTTTGGTCCCTGAACGAGTAAGCGGCAAGGGGGCGCGGCTCCCACACGCCTGAACGTGTCAGCGATGACTTGATTTTATTCTGCCTAACTAATGAAGTGCTGAAGCAGCACGCCAGGCGCTGAACTCATGATGCAAGGGCGCGCGTCAGGGTACGGGGCGGACGGCGTGTCAAGGCCCGCCACATAACAGCACGCGGCGCCACGACCGTCACGACTCCTTGCAGTAGACAAGGTTCCTCGAGGAAGAAAAATATATTTTAAAATGGTAAAAAAGAAAAAAAAAAATAGTAATGATATCTCAGATTTTTTTTCATCTCTGGATACATTTACGGTATTTTGCACGGAGGACTGTAATTTTCCATTGCTTGAGGCGAGGCCAAACGGATCGGGGGGAAGGCTGCCACCCCGCCCCACCCCGCTCCCAAGGCGCCGCCTTACTCTCACGCCTTGACCCCGCTCTTGCTTTGTTCTGTTGTTCGTGTTTGTTCCGCCAGGCTCAGGACAGGCCCAGGGCACCGGCCAGCAGCAACACCAGGGGGGGGAGGAGGGGGGGCTGCTAGGTGCTGCAGGTAAAAATCAGGTACACGTCGGTGCCAGCAATGAGCAGCCTCCCCTCGAGGGGTCGTCAAGACAAACAAGGCGGTGCCAACAGCCAGCGGTGCGGCGCGCGTGACTCCCTAATGCTACAAGCTTCGTGCCTCGCCACGACACCTTGCGTGAGGAAAGCTTGCAGCCTGGCGCCGAGGACGCGTGCGTGCTCCCGCACGTGCCAGGGTCACGAGGAAGTGTGCGTTGCATTACCATTAACGTGGTGTCGCCGGTGGGTGTGGTCAGGCTCGGCAGCGGCGGCGATATATAGGTGGAGGCGGCGACTCCGGCACCAAACACCTGCACCACAGCGTCCGAAGCAGCCATGAGGGTCTGGGTGAGTGTGGCCGATGTGCCCTGAGCATTTTCCTCAATCTCATTCCTTTTCAGCGAATCCTAAGAGTAGTCTCAAGTCTTGATAATATCCAACAGCAGGCAGATGCCAAGCTGCTAGACAGACTACACGGTCAGCTTTCCCTCTCATGTCTCCTCCCTCCCCAGGTCATCGTTCTGTTGGCTGCCGCGGTGGCGGCAGAGCTACACAAGCGTGAGGCGGAGCCTGAGCCTGAGGCGAAGGCAGACCCTGGGTACGGCCTGGGCGGCATCGGCTTGGGCGGTATCGGTCATGGCGGCATCGGCCTGGGCGGTATCGGTCACGGCGGCATCGGCCTGGGTGGTATCGGTCACGGCGGAATCGGCCTGGGCGGTATCGGCCATGGCGGCGGCTATGGCGGCAAAGTCAGCGTCAGCTACGGCATCCCCAAGTACAGCGTCAGCTACGGCATCCCCAGGTACAGCGTCAGCTACGGCCACGGCTACGGCTACCCCTCCTACGGCTACGGCTCCTACGGCTACGGGCACTCCCTGCACAAGCGTGAGGCGGAGGCTGATCCCGAGGCTAAGCCCGAGGCGAAGCCCGAGGCGAAGCCCGAGGCAGACCCCGGCTACCTCGGCCTGGGCCACGGCATCGGCGGCATCGGCGGCATCGGCCACGGCATCGGCGGCATCGGCCACGGCATCGGCGGCATCGGCCACGGCATCGGCGGCATCGGCCACGGCATCGGCCACGGTATCGGCGGCATCGGGCACATCGGCGGCGTCGCCCACAAGACCAGCTACAGTGTGAGCTACGGCATCCCCACCTACAGCGTCAGCTACGGCTACGGCTACCCCTCCTACGGCTATGGCTCCTACGGGTACGGGCACTCCCACTACAAACGGGCGGCTGGCCCTGAGCCTGGCTACACGGGAGGACACAGATACCGCAGCTACTACCACTAGGCCGGCAGAGACGACCATGTCCAGCCCGCGCCGACAAGATCTCCAGCGGCGGACTGCAACGCCGCCGCCTGACCTTCGCATCTTCACCTCGCCGGGGAGGCCGTCGAGGAACTCTGCGGCAGACACGCTGCGTGGCCACGGCTGCCTCCCTGCACCTTCCCTCACACTGACCCTCGATCGAACCCAACCAGTCTAACATTCACCCCTTAGGAGTAGTCATGCTAACACTTGTACCCAAGTTTATACAGTTGACAAATACAAGCAGTCCTGGAAAAGAATACAAGTATCTCGCTCCTCAATGTGATTCATGAGCAACGCAGTGTTGTTCTCTCTATCTCTGTCTCTGTCTGTTTTTGTTTCTGTTTCTCTTTCTTTTTTCTTTCTTCTTTTCTTTCTGCTTTTTTTCTTCTTTTTTTCTCTTTTTTTCTTTTCTTTTCTTTTCCTTTCTTTTCTTTGTCTTTGTCTCTGTCTGTCTGTCTGTGTCGTTTCTCTCTCTCTCTCTCTCTCTCTCTCTCTCTCTCTCCCCACTGCTCTTGGGCCAATATTACTCAATTTCTACTGACAAACATCGATATGACCGAATCAAAGACTTCGTTGCATATTTCACTAAAAAAATAAGATAGCTCTGTGTGTGTGTGTGTGTGTGTGTGTGTGTGTGTGTCTTTTTACAGTAAAGGAGGCGGCTCAAGGGCAAAATAATATTAAAAAAAAAGCTCCCTGGCGCTGCTCCTGGAAATAGTTGACAGAGTAGCCGAAAGAGTGTCAGAACCGGTTGGAGCGGTGTCCTGATCCTCCCCTCTTGAAAGCGTCTGAAATAGGAGGAAACAACGGTCTCATTCAAGGTGGCATACACACGTTCAAAGCGAGCAAGTGACGCTGTTAACATCTGCGATCGTAACTGATGGACGAATATATACAGTAATGACTTGATGAGACTAGTAACATACACTCTCTATCTTCTATCGGTATTTCCACGCTGACTGCTCTTCTGAACTTCCCTCATGCAAGAGTTAACCAGCATCTTCACTCTTTCATCCTTCATCTGTATTTCCTCCTGCCTACGATTTGAACTCTTTCAAGAGGAGGTCTCCTCCTGTATTTGATCTTCCTTTTTTTTTTTATTATTGTTTTTTGTTGTAAAAAAAAAAAAAAAAAAAGTGAATCTACAGCATGAGACAATACCGTATGCTCAAAATTGCTCATGTAGTTTGTCATTGATTGCCAAGGGAGATTGAACTGAGCGCCTCGGATAAGCTGCCCTTGCTGCTACAGTGGCTGAGTGGTAGCGGGTTCGAATCCCCACGCTACCACCTCGGATTTTTCAGTCACCGTCGAGTGGCTTAAAACTACCCACATACTGTCCTGAAGACCACCCACCTACCCGGACTCTAGAGGAAACCGTCCAAGTGAATCAAGAAGGAGTTCCGGGGGGCAGCATGAGCCAAGAGAAGATGGCGCCACTATAAACACTTGCCTGCGCCGTGACGGGCTGGGGCCGACTACCATCCAGACCCCTCAAGAGAGCCTACCGGCGCTATAGGTGTTCACGTAAAAAAAAAAAAGGAGAAGGAGCCAGAGAGAAGGAGCTAATCTAACCCTGATGGATATAATGAGACTAACATTACGAGAAAGTTAGAAAATGGAATGGTTACCCAGGAAGTCTGACCTGTGGGTGAAGCTCCTCTGAATGGGAGATATGGCAAATGGTGTGAGGTACTAGATAGATAGAGTAGAATGTATATTAATGAGACTGACATTACGAGAAAGTTAAAGAATGGAATGATTACCCAGGAAGTCTGACTCGTGGGTGAAGCTCCTTTGAATGGGAGATATGGCAAATGGTGTGAGGTACTAGATAGATAGAGTAGAATGTATGCAACACGTTACGCCCCAAACACTCTGCTCTATCTACCAGTGTCTTATAATGGGAGACATGCGCTGCTCTCTCTATACATTGGTCTTCTAAAAGGATAGAGATTCACGCCCCTAAATGATAGTCGAAATAAATGATTAGTCCATGTTGCTGGAGTCCCATGTCACGGAAAATATGTTGCTGTGTCTGAAGTTTAATAATCGAGTTTAATATTTGACTTGTAACGTTAAATAAAAGTTGTTTGATATTTATGCATACACAAAAACTGAAAAAGAGAGAGAGAGAGAGAGAGAGAGAGAGAGAGAGAGAGAGAGAGAGAGAGAGAGAGAGAGAGAGAGAGAGAGAGAGAGAGAGAGAGAGAGAATAAATAGTTCACGTATATATTCTGTTCTGGCAAAACAACTCAGTATAACACTATGACATGCTAGAGAAAATAATCTTGACAAATAAATAGAGTTGTACCTTTAGTGTACATCATATAAAGACGCTAAAATAGTCATGCATAGTTTCAAGAGTATTATTTCTACCTGATTATCATTACGACTTTTCTTTTACAGCAAAAGGAAGCAACTCAAGGACAAAAAACACAACAACAACAACACAAATAGACCAGTGGATGCTGCTCCGAAGAAAAGCAGAAAAAGCGAGAGGTCAAAGAAAGGTCAGTATCGGGTGAGGAGGTGTCCTGATACTCTCCTCTTGAATGAGTTGAGGTCGTAGGCAGGAGGATACACAGACGAAGGAAGGAAGGAAGATATACTGAAAGAGTTGAGGTCGTAGGCAGGAGGATACACAGACGAAGGAAGGAAGGAAGATATACTGAAAGAGTTGAGGTCGTAGGCAGGAGGAAACACAGGGAAAGGAAGGAAGATATAATTAATGCGCTGTGATCAAGGCTGACGGTGAGTGAGTGACCGCTACTGCCGGATATGCCTGTGTTGGTCCTCTTCCCTGGTTAGCCTAACACGACGGCGTCACCCTCCAATACGCCCATTAGTCTGACCCCAATACATAGCCTCCCAACGCCGGCTCGTCCCTCCTGGCCTGCTCGGGTATTAGTGTATCATTAATCGCCCTCCGCCGCACGAGCCGCCGCCGCCGCCTTACTAAAGAGCATCAAACTGGCCGCGGACACCTGCAGGCAATAGGCAATGTGGTCATGTGCTTGGGGATAATTTCATCGTCGTAAATTATCCGAGTAATAAATCATGAAGTGTCAGTCTGGAGCTAAAAATGACACTTGACTGATGAGTTTATGAAGCCAAGCAGCGTCAATCATCCTCGTATTAGGCATTTGTGCAGCAGGAATAGTAAAAATCGCGGCTTACACTTCTACTGATAAAAAAAAAAAGTATTGCGGCTTCCTGCTTCGTCAGCATGTAAGGGTGGAGTCGGTGCAGTTTTATAACGGTCCGCGACGGCATTTTTCTCTGATTGTGTCCAAGGTCTTGATCGTTCCGGCAAGCCGCCTCAACGGGGCTACGATTTTAGTGTAAGAGAAAGGCGTCTATCGGTTGAACATATGAGTCAGGAAATGCCACGTCGAGCATACTGAGGGCTGACACGGTGAGGTACTGTACTTCGTCCTCAGATGAATACATTGACAGACACCATGACTTGAATATACTAGTGTAAGGAATATTATCCTTGCACAAAACAGAAAAAAATACACATTTGTAACTGCATTGCGCTGAAGTGTATATCGCCACCCTCATAAAATAATCGTCTAAGTCATTTTTCAGCGATTTCCAGGTTTTTGTCTACATCAATTTTTCATCATGTGACGCCCATTTCCAGGTTTTTGTCTACATCAATTTTTCATCATGTGACGCCCATTTTTGTAGAGTTGCCTTCGTCATTCAGGGTTTGAGTGTTCTAGAATTGGCATCTTCATTTCTGCCTAAATCTTAAGCCAAATGAGATAACGACAGTTCTTTTCTGATTTCCTGTAAAGCAGAAAATAATGACATAGGCGGTTTGTTTACGAAGGTGACGATATGTTGCTTTAGTGCTGATAAACTGTATTGAGATTGCTGCGAAAAAACAGTGAAATCCTTATAATTGTGTCGCTGGCTGGGGTTCATGGGAAGGGAAACTGGCACTCAACATCTCACAAAGGCCAATCTTTTAATGCCTGGCCCAACTAACGCAAACTGGCACTGTTTATCATGTGGCAGCTCAATGTGGACCTTCCTAGCATACAAAGACTCATCCCCTGAAGAAGGCTCGAACATAGGGGAGAGTATTGCTTTCATTTTTCTTGCGGTTTGTCTGACACTTAACCGTTCGCGACATTGCCAAGGTTACTCACTACGAGAATAGGGGTGGGGTTGGGGGGGTGGGGGGAGAGAGGGAAGGGGGGGGGGAGAGAGAGAGAGAGAGAGAGAGAGAGAGAGAGAGAGAGAGAGAGAGAGAGAGAGAGAAGATAAACAAGCTCATAAAGATAATATCCGCGCGAGAGCACACACACACACACACACACACACACGCACACACACACACAGAGTCAAAGAAATAAAAAAAGTGTTGAGAAAACCCATGAAACACATATTCGCGACTCCCTTCACAAAAAAAAAAGAAAAAAAGAAACCGGTCAAACTTTCCCTCCGCTATCAAAAACAAACAAACAACAACAACAACAACAACAAAAATCTCGACCACTTCTTCTGGGAATGAGACAGGAGTTTAAAGAGTAATAGAAACATAACACAAAACTACCTCCCTCAATACCTGTAGAAATTACCTAACAACATCCTGATATTGGTCATATTTTTTATTTACATTAAAAGAGGAAGTTTAAGAGGAGAAGTAAAAAAAAGATACACTAAAAAGCAATACAGAGAGACAGAGAAACTCATGATAAAACTAGAACTCCTTAAATATCTTTAGAAACATGGTGAGAAAATACTTTAACCTGTCAAAGGGATAATGTTTAAGTAACTAAGCGAAGGAGATTGTCGCTGAAAGGAGATGAAATAAGAACATAAGAACATAAGGAATCTATAGGGTTGGTATCATAAGATACTTTCGCATCTCACATCAGCTATTTCTAAAGGTCAAAGAGGGGGTCAGTCGGGTTCTAATGAGTGTTTCTTCAGGTTAATAGTACAGAAGAAGGGTCAAACTACTACCAGGGTCATAAAACTACTCCTGGAAATGCCTACAACTCCTACGAAAACCTTGTCAAATATGTGTTCTTGGGCGGCGAAATGTCTTATGATACGACCCTAGTATAGCTTTTCCATCCCTTCATCGACAAGTGAGGATAGGAAGGCGAAGGAAGCCAAAAACCTTTACTGCGAGACACATGATTGCCTCGGAGGGACCTCGGGTTGGCCATTCCCCTTCTCAACCACCGGCAAGAGGATACAGAGCTGGCTGGCTTCCTGGGCTGCCATTACCGTGCCTGCAACCGTGACCATCTCCATCACCACCCAGGCAGCCAAGGCTCAGCGTGACGACACATATAGGCTCGCATGCTGGAGGGTTGTGCTTGCTCGCGTCGACCTTCCTTATGCGTGCTAATCGTGTATGAAAATCAAGTCCTTAATTCGTTAGTGCTGTGTGTTTGGTGTGTTAGAGTAAGGGTGTGATATGTGTGTGTGTGTGTGTGTGTGTGTGTGTGTGTGACGTAACGGCGATGTTGGATGTGGTTTGCGAAGTGTCGTGTGATTTTAATCGTCTCGGGAATCGTTTGGTATTGTATAGAGTTTATTGCCAAACGATTTTCCATACGAATGTGTCCTGAATTTACAACGTTATTTCCTATACTTACGTAACCTCTGACACACACACACACACACACACACACACACACACACACACACACACTCCGTCCCCCCCACCCCCACACCCTCACACACTCTTCCCCTTCACTCTTTCCCATTCCCCCCTCACACACACACACATACTCACCCCCACCCTCCCCACACCCCCACACACTCTCCCCCCCACACTTTCTCACACCTTATCCCACACCCCAGCACATAATCAGCCCCCCCCCCCCCGCTCCCCACACACACAGATACCTCCATTGAACACACACTTCACTGCTGGCCTGGACAAGAATCATCCCACACACCACACACTCCACACACACAAACACACTCATATATACACGGTCGGGATTCAAGAGCCTAGTGAAGACCCGACAAGCAACCAGCAAGTCATCAATGGAGGAACACTCATCCCTACCCCCCTTCAGGCTCCCCTCGACCACCTTACGTACGAGACTTGCTACACATTATCAGAAGCTTACTACAGAATTTCCATATAAAGCTTGTAGTGATAGAGGGGCTTACTTACCATGACATTAACATTACCTTACATTACCCTTACATTATAATGAAAGCAAGTCCGTCTGTCATTACGCGCTTAATACAAGAAAGTGTGTTTATATATTGATACAAGGGTGAGGACTGTCCTATATCTATTTTCTATCCCTCTCTCTCTCTCTTTCTTTCCCTCTCTCTTCCTCTCTCCCCTCCATACAGTACTTACTAAGCCTTACATTCATGACACATATCATTAGCGGGTTATATTGAGCTACGATATAAGAAAGTGTGTGTAGAAATTGATACAAGAATGAAGGGAGTCTTATCTATTTACTCTCTCTCTCTCTCTCTCTCTCTCTCTCTCTCTCATATGCCATACATTATCAGCAGCTTATACAGAATTCCCATATAAGAAAGTGTTCATATATTTGTACATGAAAGCTGTCTTATTTATCTACCATCTATCTATCTATCTATCTATCTTACCCCCCTCACTCAGTACTCTATGCAGTCAGTGGGTCGCATGGAAACACCTCCAGGCGGCAACGGTTTCCTGATGTCTCCTGCGTGAAGGTTAGAGCCGTGAGCGTGCTACTTGAGATGCCGAAAAGGAAGCCACTCCGCGTATTTGATGAGCCTTGGAGGAAATACGCTGGCTTTGAAAAATGATCCTTTCTTGAAATGCGTGGCTGTTTAGTGCGACTGTTTGGGGTCTAGCCTTGAAACTCTGTGTGGTGTGAGGTTGTTATCTTGATGCAAAACACAACCTTCTTTCCTTACTAATGCAGCCCTGACATACACCCACAAACACACACACACATATAGGTAGGTAATTTCCTGTGTATTATAACTAGGTAAACACAAACAAACAAATACACACACACACGTAGGTCATTTCCTGTATATCATAATTAGGTAAATACACACACACACACACACACACACACACACACACACACTCATGTATCAACCTATACAATAAAACTGAAATATACGTCGTTTTAATCGTGTTTTGTGATGCGGCGACAATTCGTTTAATGAGCTTTCTCGTTTGTGCAGCCCGCGAGAGAATGAACAGGAAATTTAGCTTTTACATTACAGAGCGATTCGATGCCCATTTATTAAAGTGTTATCGGGAGTATTAATATTATTGAAACTAGTCCTGTTGTTGTTGGTGGTGTTGTTGTTGTTGTTGTTGTTGGTAGTGGTGGTGGTGGTGGTATGTTGGTTTTGTTGTCGAGACGAGACACCTCCCCAACATTTTATATTATGCAACTAGGGGTCTAAAATAAGACGTTAAAAAAAAAAACCCAGCTGACTTTGTTTATAATGCCATGTTGTAGGGTTCATCAGGGCTAACAAATGTTATTATACAATGTCATGTCTACAATGCATAAGGGTAAGCAAAGGAAAACAACTTGAAGAGAACAACAACAACAGCAACACTAAGAAGATGAACAATCTGTTGATCTAAAAATACATGTTTAGCTAAAAATACTGCAATATCTACCTAATAAAAAAAAATGTTAAGCTAAAAAAAATGCAATATCTACCCTAATAAAAAAAATGTTTAGCTAAAAATACAGCAATATCTACCAAATAAAAAAATAAATGTTTAGCTAAAAAAATGCAATATCTACCTAATAAAAAAAATGTTTAGCTAAAAAAAATGCAATATCTACCCTAATAAAAAAAAATGTTTAGCTAAAAATACAGCAATATCTACCAAATAAAAAAATAAATGTTTAGCTAAAAAAATGCAATATCTACCTAATAAAAAAATGTTTAGCTAAAAATACAGCAATATCTACCTAATAAAAAAAATGTTTCGCTAAAAAAAATGCAATATCTACCCTAATAATAAGTTCTAAATGAATATTGGAATAATTCTTCTTCAGCGTATTTCACCAATGTAATTATGTATCGAAGTATTTAGTCTCTCAGGTCAGATACAAGGTCGTCGAGTCGCGTTGACCCTCCCAGTCACCACAAAAAGATACACGGGGATACACAATGCCTGTCTTCTTCCCCTTCGGTGGAGACAAAAGTTATGAAGGGAACACAGGTCAGCGATGAAGAACAGCCCCCGGCAAGACTGAATCAGGGTCGTGTTACAAGACATTTCGCAGGCCAAGAACACATATTTGACAAGGCTTACGTAGGAGTTGTGGGCATTTCCAGGGGTAGTTTTATGACCCTGGTGGTGGTTTGAGTCTTCTTCTGTACCATGAACCTAAAGAAACGCTCATTAGAACCCGACTGACCCCCCTTTGACCTTCAGAAACAGCTGATGTGAGAAACGAAAGTGTCTTAGAATACCGACCTGATTAAGAGACGAGGCGAGGGACGGAGGGTAGGCGTGGAATGGAGGCAGCCAAGGAGGAGCCGAGTAATAGATGCTGGAGGGATGACGTGAAAAATGAGGAGAGACGCAGGAGAAATGAAGCGGGGTTGAGCCCTCGTTTAATTACAACGCCAAATCGCACCTTCAACCTTTGCTGAGCTGCGCCACATCAGGCTGTCAGCGGCGAGATTGTAATAAGGGCCATATTTTCAAACATTTCTGCGCCCAAGAACACGTAATTTACTAGTCTTTCGTGGGAGTTTAGGGCATTTCCAGGTTTACTTTTATGACCCTGGTGGTAGTCTGAGCCTTCTTCTGTACCGTGAACTTAAAAGAACACTCATTAGAACTCGATAAACCTCCTTTTTGGCCTTTGGAAATGGTTGGTGTGAGGGGTGGGAGCATTAGACAATACCAACCTCAGAAGCCCCTGCTGCTGGGGTGAGGGCAAGGCAGCGGGGAAGGGGAGATGTAGGTCACGCCCGGCACTTAACTTAATGAAGCACAGCATGCGAATCTTGACTTATTGTAACACAGGAGGATACGTCTCAATACTAACTGAAATGGTGATAATAGTAAGAGTAATGGCAGTAATAGTAATAATAATAGTAATAATGATAATAATAATCGTTGAAGCCCCCTATTGTGTATGTGATTCACCGCGGCCTGATCGCGTGCCGGACTCGTGATAGCCAGCAAGTTTTCTTAGGGTGAGAGCCTTTGAAGCTTGTTAGTCGATCTCTGGGTACTGCTGGGGCCTTAACGCACCACTCACCCTCAGCTTCCTTGCTATAGGGGGACAGTAACCTCTCCTAGTCACCGGAAAAATCTCTTGGGGTGAGTGGGCTCGAAACTCAGCCTGCCAGAACCATATGTGTGTGTGTGTGTGTGTGTGTGTGTGTGTGTGTGTGTGTGTGTGTGTGTGTGTGTGTGTGTGTGTGTGTGTGTGTTTCTTCATCATGCGTGGAAGACAATCACCAATGACAGTTCACAAAGGAGGCGAGTCAACAACACTTGGATACGAGCACTGCTTAACGTCATCCCTCTTTGGAGACGCTGCCAGAGTTTTGTTAATCCTCGACTGCACGTAACACAGACAATAGAGACGGAGTTATAAGAGGAAGAGGAAAAAGAGGAGGAGGAGGAGGAAGAGGAGGAGAAGGAGTTGTAAGAGAAGGTATAAGATGAAGAAGAGAAGGTGGAAAACGAGGTGGAGAAGGAGGAGGAGGAGGAAGATGTTGAAAAATAAGAAAAGAAGGACAAACACAAAGAAGAGGAGGAGGAGGAGGAGGAGGAGGAGGAGGCAGGAGACGTTGAAAAAGAAAAAAAGGGAAAAGAAGAAGAAGAAGAATCACAAGGACAAGGAGGAGAAGGAGGATCATATGCAAGCCAAAGAAGATGAGAAAAAAACAATAAAAATAAAACAACAAATAAGGGAAGGAAGGAGTCTTGGAAGGCACATAAACAAACCCTTTTTTGTGGCCACGATGCGAGATGGTTGATGGATGTGGACAGTTTTTGGCCTTCACGCTCCAACTCCTCTCGCTAAACACGTCTTTCAAGGCTAAAGGGACTCACAGACACGCTATATGGAGGCTGATGGACCGGAGAAAAACTACCCGTGAAATGTACCTACGCATGGAGAGTAGCTGCGTATTTGAGGACACACGCACCCACACTTACGCACACGAACGCAGGCACTCACACAAGGTTAGTAGCTGTCTCATAACTTCCCTATTCTTAGACGCTTTCGGCTCTTCCAACATCTATTTCCAGAGGCCAGAGAGGTGATTAGTTGGGTTCTAAAGAGTAGTTTTTCACGTTCATGATGCATAAGCCTTGGTAACCCGGTAGCAGCGACGGGCCAAACCCTTTGATATATATTATGAAATGGTTTGCGTGAGTGATGATTCTTTCTCATTATTTTCCTTAGAGGGTCCTTTAACCTAACCTAACCTAACCTAACCTAACCTAAGAAACATGACCCCCGCAGCTACTGGGTTAAACCATCACTAGGCTCATAAAACTACCCCTCATGGAAATACTACCACAGCCTCTACGAAAGCCTTATCATATGTGGGTGTGTGAGCCTGGAAATGCTTGGAAATAGAGCCAAATATGCTGAGCTTTGAGATGATTCCTACGTATGCTCAGCCACCCGCCTACCTTGTGCTCTCTGAATAGCTCCGAGGCACACGCTCGCGACAATACGTGAAAGAATAAAGGAAAGGAAAGCACACTCTTGCATAACAAAAGAAGACAAACAAGAGAGAGATGCACATAAGAGGTTCAAGTGCAGAGAACAATGGAGGGATGGTAGTTGTTTATGCCTCGTGGAGGAAGCGTAAACAATAACACACACACACACACACACACACACACACAGTCACTCACTCATTCACTCATGCCCTCCCTCTCTCCCTCCCTCACTCCCTCCCTCTCTCCCTCCCTCCTTCCCTCCATCCCTCCCTCATTCCCTCATTCCCTCCCTCTCTCTCTCCCTCCTTCTCTCCATCCCTCCCTCATTCCCTCATTCCCTCCCTCTCTCCCTCCCTCCTTCCATCCCTCCCTCCCTCACATTCACTCCCTCCCTTACACACACAAACACAAACACAGCCACCCACCCATTCTCCATAGATCGATAGGTCTTCTGGTGTCTGTTCTTCCTATGTATCCCAATGTATTCCTTCCTCCCCCATTCGTAAGCCTTATCAAGCTCTCATCAGTCGCCCCCACGCCCCGTCTTCCGCCCCGGCCGCGCCTCCCCCACGCCTCTTCCTGAACCCCCCTCAGGAACACACACAGCACGTCAGATCGCAAGTGTCATTGAGTCGCATGATTCGCAGATTTCCTGGAGGCAGCAAAAACCTAAACGTTCACAATCATCACAAGGAAGAGTTTATAAAAGAAAGGATTTTTAGGTCGACATTAGTCTTCCCAAGAGGATACGAGTGGAATGTTAGGAATTTGTTTCTTGAAGTTTACTCTCTTAGTGAAATTATCTTAAAGTTATAGCAATTTTCTTCACAATAACACTATTTCCCAAGAGGTCAGGAGAAGAGGTGGCATCATTTGTTGGGTAATGCGTATGAATCTAAGGTAAATTAAAACTGCGCGTTGCGTCAGCTCTCATCTCCGTCTCTTTGGCACTTGAGACATCAGGGTTCCCACAGTTTGCTATCATCAGGTTTCCCCAGACACTCACACTCACACACACACACACACACACGCCGCGGCCTTGACTCTGTGTATGGCGTGAAAGATGTGTCTCCGCGTCCTCCCTCAGGGCCACCGTCAGCAGTGTCCCATGGCCTCGCTCGCTATAAAGCTTCTTCGTGTCCTGCCTGTCCCACTGTTTGCACGAGAGCTCCGTCATGAGGACAACGCTGGTGAGTAACGCGGCGAGGGTTCCCAAGCTAAGGGGATAGTGCCGCCGGCCTCCGTTCATCCCCTCCTCATAGAGCTGGTTTCACAGTCCAACACAGTGTCCTCGTAACAGCCCGAACCAAACTATAGAATCCCATACAATCCAAAATGGGGAGGTCTTCGATGCCACACTAAATACACAAGACTTTTCCTGTATAGTTTCATCAAATTTGTGAACTTTAATATAAACACCAGACACTATGCAAGGAAATTTCGAAGGCTCTGGTATTGGTTTGGGAGCTTACTAACCCATCATGGGGAACTGTGAAAGTGGCTCATAGTACTGCAGCAGAGGCCCGGAAAAGGCCCTAGTTTTTGAGATGGTGGCAGCCGAATAATAACATTTGTCCTCATGCCTGAAATTCATCTTTAGGGTGTGGGGATCATGAAACGGCGTGATGACATCGTTACAATTGTGTGCGATTTGCGTACGGCCGCCAAAATCAATAGCCAAAATAGCCTTTCTCATCCCCGACGCTACATTACCCGATTAACGCAGAAGAGAAAATACGTTTATTCGTTAACTAAAAGCTTCATTGTTATAACGTGGCTGTGTTTATCTGCAGTTTTCACATCGTTAAGCGTGAAATTTGAGATCACTCGGATAAGAAAAAACATCAGCGTGTAAACCATAGCGTCAATGTGAAGCATCTATCGGCAATATCAAGGTCACTTACCGTGTTTTTGCCAGTGATGAATTCGTCCTCGTGGAGTCACTGGAGGTTCAGGGGATGGCTTCTAGTACACAGCACGAGGAGGTGGGACTTCATGTCTTCTGGGGCAAGGCCAAGGCACACGCGTTTGGAGGCTTGCTAAACAGAACAATACAGTCTGTTCATGCCTGTGGCGAGGATAATGATATCCTGGAAACTTTCACATATCGTAGCGTAGCGCAGAACTATGGTGAGCCACGTCAGAAAGTTGGTGTTATGGACTCGCTCAACACGAGATTATGGCGTTGTCGATACCAGTGCAGAAGGATAAAGTTCTGGATCTCGAAGTCACTTGTGCTCCCTGCCTTGCTCGATGGCGGTGAAACATGGAGGTTAAATAGTGAGTTGAAGAAGCGAAGCGAATCGACGCCTTTAGTGTTGGATATCACTGGAATGACTTTGTGTCAAACCAGCAACTACTTCGTGAGACTGAATCGAGATCTGTTATCTGCATACTCCGTGAACGTCATCTCCGGCTTTGCTTGCACGTGGCACGCTACCAAGAAGCTGACCCTGCTCATCGGGTTGTTTCTGTGAGATAATCCTGAGTGGAGGAGGCCAAGGGGTTGCCCATAAACCTCTAGGATCGAGCAAGTCGATGGATATTGCGGGAGATACGCACTTAGTATGAGAAAGGCGATGGCATGGAAACTTGTTCACGGGGATATGCAGCGCCGGATGCCATGCGGTGTGTGTTTCCGGGGTCACCGAGTTCGAGACAGTTGGCGCGCGTGACGCAGCGGCCTCCTTCCGGACCCTGCAGTGCACAGCAAGTCTGTTCCGCACGGTTGCCGCGTGTTTATTAAAGCGGCTATTACACTGGGCGAATTTTCCGTGGATCTTAGTCAAACCACGATTTCCGCTAGCGTGGTTCTCATTTGTTTCGTGTTATTGCTGCTGATGATGGTGAGTAATACCGTCGTCCTTCGGTGAAATCTACCGTAGCTTTGGAAGATCATGGACACGTCAGAAAACCACGGAAATAGGAGAACCACGCCAGCGGGAATCGTGGTTTGACTGAAGATCCACGGAAAATTTGCCCAGTGTAATAGCCCCCTAAGCAGACTTGTTAGGAAGTGTGGAAACAAATACTAAAAAATGGATCTTTCTCTGACGAATGGGAATCCTTACAATATACGTACGTTCTGATATGGTTACTTTGTATGTTAATTATGTACTTATGTTCGCAATGTGCAACCACTGATTTTGAGGCTCTCCCTAATACAGTCGACAGTGTTGATCTCAGGTGTTCATGGCGAGGTACAATTGTCGCGAAATGTTACGCCTCGGTCACTCTCAGCATCCATATCTAGCATTCAGCGCACCGCGGCTAAAACGTTTTATACTGATTGTGCTCCGGTCACCTTTCCCTCACTATAAAAAACGAAAATGTTACTCACCGCGCCAGGCAGACTCAACACCTCGTCTGGACTGCGTCAAAATAGTAGTTTGGACCTGGAAAAATAAGAAAAAAAACACGATTAATCATTGCACGTACACATTAGCAAATACACGTGAAAAGTAGATCAGGTATATAGTTATTTTGATCCTTTTCATGACGTGTCTTAAGGTAATATGAAAGATATTTTAAAAGTAAACTGTTCACGTTATTATAAATGATAGGGCGACATTTTCTCAGACAGTGTTACATGCTTTGAAGGCTTCCTCGTTGTAGTAATAGTAGTAGTAGTAGTAGTAGTAGTAGTAGTAGTAGTAGTAGTAGTAGTAGTAGCAGTAGTAGTAGTAGTAGTAGTAGTAGTATAAATATCATCATCATTGTTATTATTATCATTATCACTACTAATACTGTCATTACCTAACAGCACACACAACACACGAGCACAACGCCTCACACCTGACAGCTCTGCAAAATGCTAAACACGCGTCCGCAGGTCATTGTTCAAACACCTCCACCTTTAAGAGAGCCTCCGTGTGCCTTGCCTTGCCTTCCCCTCACCCTCCCTCCCTGCCCCCAGATCGCAGTGGTCCTCGCTGGCTTGGTGGCGGCCACACTCGCCCACTACGGCTACGGCTACGGGATTCCCTACGGAGGATACCTGGGAGGCTTGTCTTACGGGAGCCATATACACGCCATTCCCTACGGCTACGGCCTTGGCCACCACCACCTCATCGGGAAGCGCAGCGCCGACCCGACCCCGAAGCCTCAGAAGGATGACACGGTCTTCGGCACTGGCTTGAAGCGTGAGAAAAGTACCCAGCAAGGTTCCGGAGGAGTGTTTTCCCTGCTGGGCCGAGGCGGCTACAATAACCCCGGGTACGGATACACCATTGTAGGGAATAACGGCGGCTTCATCCCAGGCGGCGGGGGTAATACTGGTGTGTACGGCGTCGGAAATACTGGTGTGTACGGCCCCGGATATACTGGGGTGTACAGCCCCGGAAATACTGGTGTGTACAGCCCCGGAAATACTGGAGTGTACGTCCCAGGAAATACTGGTGTGTACAGCCCTGGAAATACTGGGGTGTACGTCCCTGGAAATACTGGTCTGTTCGGCACTAACACCGGGATCTACCCCACCACGGGTTTCGGCTACGGGAACTACTACCCCAACACTGGCTACGGCTACGGGAACTACTACCCCAACACTGGCTACGGCTACCCGAACTCCTACCCCGTGTACACCGTGGGCGGCTACCCCTCCACCGGCAACCCCGTCTACTACACCCCCAACAACTATGGCTTTAGCGGTTGAGCTTATGGAAACGCCCTAACGTAGAACGACCTATCTGGATGACTTGATGACTGACTGACTTGCCCACGAGAACTACAGTACTACCCCGTCTACACCGTGGCGGCTACCCCTCCACCGGCAACCCCGTCTGCTACACCCCCTACAACTGGAACTGCTGGACCGGCTGGAACGCCCACGGGAACGCCCTAACGAAGAACGACTGACCTGGATGACTGATTGACTTGACCACGGGAACTACTACCCCGTCTACACCGTGGCGGCTGCCCCTCCACCGGCAACACCGTTTTCTACACTCCCTACAACTGGAACGGCTGGACCGGCTCGAACGCCCACAGGAACGCACTAACTAAGAACGACTGACTTGGATAATGAAAAAAAAAAGTATGAAAAATAGAAATGAACATCAGAAAGACGTCAACAAACCACATGTACATCCACATTTTTAAAAGGTCGAATAATATTTTTCCTACAAAAAAATGATTGGTGTTTTTTTTGTATTTTTATAAGGTTCCTGCGGCTTTAGACTTGAAATTTTTACGAATCATACAACAGGGGATATTTTTTTTACCAAAGGACACTCACGACTTTTGCAGAGGAGCTATTTTTTTTTTCTAAATGATTCTACTTTACCTAACCTAACCTTACCAAACCTAATCTAACCTAATCTAATCTTATCTAACCAAACCATAAAAATAATCTGTAAGCCGTCTCTCTCTCTCTCTCTCTCTCTCTCTCTCTCTCTCTCTCTCTCTCTCTCTCTCTCTCTCTCTCTCTCTCTCTCTCTCGTTGTAGTAGTAATAGTAGTAGTAGTAGTAGTAGTAGTATTTATAGTAACATTAATACCAGCAGAGACTTATCACTATAGACTAACAACTTACTAACAACTAAAGCAAGCATTCATTATTCATAAGAGTCTACGTGAACATACAAAACGAAGACGAACTCAACTATGAACGAAAAACAAACAATAAAAAAAAATGGATGCAAGATAAAGTACAATAGTTGCTGCTTATATTCCGTTTAATTCTGGCACCAATCATTGCAGGCAGTATCATATATATATTTTAAACGCATATATATTAAAGCGCCAACCAGCTGTGTCGTCAGTCATCGATCAAACAACGCAGTGGAAAATCGACACATCTCTACTTTTAGTAAGCCCATTTTTCATCGCGTTCACCTAACTAATGGGTTTCAAATGATAATAAAGCTTTTTTCCACTGCATTTTAAACGATATACATATTTTCCCAATCGAACTGTATTGTCAATGCATAAAACGAGTAACAGATAAAAAGCGGACCCATGACTGTCCTCTAAATGGCAACCAATGACAAATATATCCGGGGTGGGGGCGGGAAGGGTCGGGATGAGGCGGGAATGGTCGGGGCGGGGCGGGAAGGGTCGGGGTGTGGCGCGGTGTACGGGGAAGGGCGGGAAGGGTCGGGGTGTGGCGCGGTGTAGCGGGAAGGATCGGGAAGGGTCGGGGATGTGGCGGGATGGGGCGGGGTAGGTCTTATCAGTACACGGGCATCCGGAGACCTAGGGGAGCGGGGAGGTTGGGAGGGTTGATCCATCAGCTTAATCTGACTAATCTACAGTTTTTTGACCTTCCTGTTTAATGTTGACGGTACGTTGCAAGCACAAATAATTCTCTATATATGTATTTATCTCTCTCTCTCTCTCTCTCTCTCTCTCTCTCTCTCTCTCTCTCTCTCTCTCTCTCTCTCTCTCTCTCTCTCTCTCTCTCTCTCTCTCTCTCTCTCTCTCTCTCTCTCTCTCTCTCTCTCTCTCTCTCTCTCTCTCTCTCTCTCTCTTTCTATCTATGGCTGTCTATCTATCAATCTGTCTGTCTTTCTATCTAAACAACTAACTCACTCACTTACTCGCTATCTATCTAGAAATTTATGTATACCAACAAATACATATACATTATACAGCACACATATACAAACATCCCCCCCCCCCCCCACACACACACATACGCCCCCCTCCACACATACACACAATCCTCCCTCTAACACACACTCACACATATAGTAACAGAAGCGCCCCACAAAACTTGCCAAACAACAGCATACATATGGATAGTCGACCGGAGGGGGCCACAAGAGCCAGCGAGGGCCGCGGCGCCGACGGAGGCCGAGGGGGTTGAGAGGTGAGAACAAGGGCCGAACGAGAGACACAAATTCAATTACTCCAAAACTACTCTTGACGTAACTCCGGCCTAGCACCCTCCCTCCCTCTCTCACTCTCTCTCACTTTTCCATCCTTCCTCCTCCTCTTCCTTGCAGTATTGAGAATCTTCCCTCCTTCCCTCTCTCCTTTCCTCTCTTCGTCGTCCATACCACACAGAATCTTCCCCCTATCTCCCTCCCTTTCCTTCCTCTCATCACTTAGTAATCTCTCTCTCTCTCTCTCTCTCTCTCTCTCTCCTCCTTTTTTCTCTTTGCTCCCTCTTTTCTTTATTTTCTTCCTCCATTCGTTCTCTCCATCCTTCGTCTTCTTTCCTCCTTGCTACCTGTTTCTCCTCTTTTTCTTTCTCTTCCTCCTCCATTTGTTCCTCCTCTCCTTCTCCTCCTTCTCTTATTTCTCCTTTCCTTGTCTCTCTCCACTTGCTTCTCCAATTCCTTCCTCCCCTCCTTCTCCAGCGCCCTCTTTTCCTTCTCCTCTTCTTCCTCTTTTTTCTCTTCCTCATCCTCTTCCTCCTCTTCCTTCTTCTCTTTCTCTTCCCTTTGTTGATACTGCTCTTTCTAATCCTGTTGCTCCTCCTCCTCCTCCTCCTCCTCCTCGTCCTCCTCAACCACCTCCTCTTCCTTTCCTCCTAACAATTTAATTTCTCCATTTACATTCAAAGGCAAAAATAAATAAGAAAAACACACACACAACAAAAGCTCATTACCGTAGGATTAACATTCATTTCCAAGCGCTCAACACAATTCTGATAACTTGAATACATTATCTATAGACATGCAAACAGGTGGTGAACGGGGGAGACCCACTGCCCAGGAAACACTATTGCAATTTGTCTGTCGGACCAAAATACATAAATTCATATATTCCGGACAATTTTCTCAGGCGGACATTTTTCCTTCACAATTTCTATCTTTCACTTTTTGTTCCTCCGTTCCCTTGACAAGCGAACAGTTATCTTTAAGCTTTCACCCTGAGCCGTCTGCTTCTGCTTCTGTGCCTCCTCCCTTCACCCTTCTGCTGGGGACATAGATCGGTATTGTCAGGCGTTTTCACTCCTCACATCACCTACTCCCAAAGCCCAAAAAGGAGGTCAGTCGGGTTCAAGTGAGTTTTTTGTTACGTTCATGGTACAGAAGAAGGGTCAAACTACCTGAAGGGTCATAAAGCTACCCCTGGAAATGCCCCAAACTACTACGAAAACATCATCTACTCCCAAAGGCCGAAGAGAAGATCAGTCGGGTTGTAGTGAGTTTTTTGTTAGGTTCATGGTATAGAAGAAGGGTAAAACTAGCAGAAGGGTCATAAAGCTACCCATGGAAATGCCCCAAACTACTACGAAAGCCTTGTCAAGTATGTGAGCTTGGTTGTTAAATAATATGATCTTTCTTTTATGACGTTTCCAGACTCACATCACCTATTCCCAAAGACCGAAGAGATCAGTCGGTTTGTAGTAAGTGTTTTTGTTATGCTCATGGTACAGAAGAAGGGCCAAACTACCAGAGGGGTCACAAAGCTACATCTAGAAATGCCCCAACCTCCTACGAAAGCCTTGTCAAATATAAGAGCTTGGGATTGTAGTGAGTGTTTTTGTTGTGCTCATGGTACAGAAGAAGGGCCAAACTACCAGAGGGGTCATAAAGCTACATCTAGAAATGCCCCAACCTCCTACGAAAGCCTTGTCAAATGTAAGTGCTTGGACTCCGAAATGTTTAAGCGCCGCTCCCTGCATCCCCTCTGCCTTTCCCTCACAGACTCAGCTGCTGCCTTGGTTCCTTTGCCGGGCTCGAGGAAACTTAATACGTCGAGTGAGTCAAAGCCGGTGAATCAGCGGGCCGGGGCTGTATGTGAGGACGCCTGAGCCGGCCAAGCGGAGGGAGGCGAAGAGCAAACACTCGCTTCACAAAATTACTAAAGCGCTCAAGACCGTGGCGGGATGACCGTCTGCTCCAACCCTCATGCTGCTGACAGGAGGGAGGAGAAGACTTGCAAAACACGGCCTTGTCTGTGTGTGTGTGTGTGTGTGTGTGTGTGTGTGTGTGTGTGTGTGTGTGTGTGTGTGTGTGTATGTATGAATGTATGTACCCTATGTATGATTTCTTTTAGCGCCTGTAGACTTTCTTGAGGGGTATCTCTTGTACGACTCCACCCCATTAGTGACTCAGGCGAATTTTATTTATAGTGGCTGCTATGACATATGTATATCTATGTATGTACGCATGTCTGTATGTATATATGTATGTATGTATATATGTATGCACGAGTATGTATGTGTTTCAAGTTCTTTCGACGATGCTTAAAGATGATACATTACTTGTCATACTTGTGGTCGTGGAGTGCACACTACCAGATGGTCTCTATTCAGTTCCACACTTACATTTGCAATACACGCACCGGGGGAGAGGGGGAGCGGGGGGGGAAGGGGGGCAAGAGGGGGGTACTATGGACCGTATTACTAAACATTTCGTCTCCCAAGTTCACATATTTGCCAAGGCTTTCGTAGGAGTTTGTGACATTTTCAGAAGTAGTTTCATGACCCTGGTGGTAGTCTGACCCTATCTCTGTACCGTGAACCTAAAGAAACACTCATTAGAACCCGAATGATGCCCTCCTTGACCTTTATAAATAGTTGATATGACAGGCGAATGTGTCTTATAATACCGACCTAACTCTTGCTTCATATATCTTGCACTAACGAGGTTTTGAGTCCGCATGATTGTCGGCCATTGCTCCTCGACGGCCGATAACCGTCACAAACACCTCACGGGGAAGAGAAGCTCACACTCGGCGCTATAATCAATGCACGCACGCTATCAGAGCGGGGAATATCTCTCTTTTAGTACTCGTGATTGCAGAGCCCGGAAGATGAAGCCATGGTTAGTTGACGCTCCTCAGTACTCATGGATGCATTTTTCTCATCCCACCGTTTATTAAAAGAATATATACAGCCTTTTGTGTGCTAGGATATCGTCTCGCTAATGGAATCAAGTACCAGTGAAGAGATAGCATGGTTGGCAGTCACTCCGCAACACTCATGGATTAATTTATATCGCAGCAACCCGTCTATTATGAGATTCAGAGTCCGTCGATAGCTAGGAAGTCAAGTACAGCTAAAGGAATCAAATACCGATGAAGAGATATCACATTTGTCGCTCCGCAGTGCTCATTGATTCACTGGACTCATCGACCCCTTTGTCTGTAGAGTATATTTAGTCTTTTGAGTGCTAGGACATCATATATCGACATGGGCTTCAAGTACCGATGAAGGGAAAGTAAAAAGAGTATACGGTCCATTCTCAGCTGACCCCCAAAATAAAATGGTGCACGGGAAAGTCATTTATAAGTGTAATGCATGACAAATGAATATAGAGAGTGACTGAGTAGAAAATTGTGAATGAGGCGTATATCTGAACCTTTTCTCCCCTACACTCGTACAGACAGACAGACAGATAAACAGACAGACATAGAGACAAACAGAAAGACAGACAGATAGAGAGACAGAGCCAAACAGACAGACAGAGATAAACAGAGAGACAGAGCAAGACAGACAGACAGATAGATAGACAGAGAGACAGACAGACACACAGACAAAGACATAGACAGACACACCACACACCACACACACACACACACACACACACACTTTAAAATATGCAGATCAATGCAAGAATCTGCGTATAACTTTTTCCCAAACTTACAAAACAAAACTTCGGGAGGACATGGATTCAAAAGTGATCATTTAATAAACTCTCGAAGTCCTGAGTTTTTAAAAGAAGGAAAGGATTAGAGATTCATGCCTCGAATACTTTTGTTCTCTTCTTTGATTTCTTTTTTTATATTTCTGTACAATGGTTCGTCTGTTTCTTTTTGCGGGCTTGTCTGTCAACCTGTCTGTCTGTCTGTCTGTCTGGTCTGTCTGTGTGTCTCTCCATCTGTTCGTCTGTTTTTCTCTTCTTCCCTCTGTCTTCTTGTCTGTCTATGTCTTTGTTTGTCTGTCTGGTCTGTCTGTGTGTCTCTCTCCATCTGTTCTTCTGTTTTTCTCTCCTTCCCTCTATCTGCTTGTCTGTCTGTGTCTTTGTCTGTCTGTCTGTCTGTCTGTTTGTCTCTGTTTGTCTGTAAGTCTGTCTGTCAATCTCTGTCTATCTGTCTGTTTATGTTCGTTCGTCTTTTTTCTTCCTTCTAGTTAACTGTCTGTGTCTTTGTCTGTCTGTCTGTCTGTCTATCTGTCTGTCTGTCTGTCAATCTGTCTGTCAATCTCTGTCTATCTGTCTGTTTATGTTCTTTCGTCTTTTTCTTTCCTTTTACTTAACTGTCTCCCTTTGTCACTGCCTGTCTTTCTTTCTTTCTGTCTGTCTGTCTGTCTGTCTGTCGTTTTCGTTTGCCTGTTTTGTATCTTCATCATTTCTCTGTCTGTCTATCATTCTTTCTTTCTTTCCATCTGTCTGTCTGTCTGTCTGTCTCTCTCCCACTGAGACACACAAACACCTAGACTAAACTATAATGCTTTCCAAACTTTTCGACGTCATTGTCAGAGAAAAAGAAAGACAGCATTTGGAAGAGGAGGAGAAGGAGGAAGAGGAGGAGGAAGAAGAGGAGGAGCTGGTGTAATTATGAAGCTTGAGAGAGGCTCGGCAGACACACTCACACACACTCACACACACACACCCGTCAGGAAGAAGACTGCTGAGGCCGATTAGAGTGAGGGGAGAGAGAGAGTTCGTAAATAGTTAAGCGCTTGCCTAAGAGAGGTGGCGCTGGCTGCCTCGAGAGTAAAATGTTTTGTTTTTATACTGCGAAAGGCGAAGGAAGCGAAACTTGAATTTGGAAGTGGAATAAAAGGAGGAGGAGAAAAAAGAAGTAGGAAAATGAAAATGAAAAGGTGGAGGAGAAAAGGAGGAAGATAAGAGGGACCAGGAGGAGGAGGAGAAGGAGGAAAATGAGGAGAACTTGGTGCAAAAGAAGGAGGAAAAGAAAGGAGAAGAAAGAGGAAAAGCAAGATGGAGAGGAGGAAAAGGAGGAGGAAAAGGAGGGGAAGGAAGAGAAGAAAAAAGAGGTAGGGAAAATGTCACTGAGAAGGAGGAAGGGAAGGAGGAAAATGAGGATAAGTTGGCGCAAAAGAAGGAGAAGGAGAAGAAAGGAGAAGAAGAAAGAGGAAAAGCAAGATAAGGAGGAGGAAAAGGAGGAGGAGGAAGAGAAGAAAAAGGATGGCGTAGAAAACAAGTGTCATAGTAAGTATTATAAGTTAGATTCAAAAAACAGCAAAGAGCAACAAGAATGAGAAACAAAAAACAGCAACAGCAACAGAAATGGGACCAGCAAAGAACACTATCGAACATCATTTTCATTTCAGTGTGTCGAGACATGATAAACTGAAGACCTGGGTGGGTGGGTGGGGGGTGGGGGGGGGAGGAGGAGGGGAGGGAGCAAACTCACGATGGAAATTCAACCCACTCCAAGAGGCAAAGGAAGAGCAAAGGAAAGACTCGGAGGGCAACTTCTCACTCTGCCGGAAGTGACTGAAAATAAAAGAAGTTCAAATGTATTCCAGGGAGTTCTCAAGGTCTTGATTGACTGAATGACTGATTGATTGGGCGGTCCAGTAGAAGTGCAGCATAGGAGAAGGTTTAAATAAGAGTGTAAGGCATCAATTAGTTACATCGACACCTCAAATGTATGCTTGCAAGTTTAAAACCCGTCCGCTGCGATTGGCACGAATTCAGCTTTCACTGGTAGCCTGGTCATGTATAGTCCCAGGTCCTTCTCTGCCTCTGTGGTGGATAGTGGAGTGTTTCCCATGTGGTATTGGTATGCTGGATATCCTCTCCCATAGTGCAGGACTTTACATTTTTCCTCATTGAATTGTAGCAGCCACTTTTTGTTCCATTCCTGTAGCTTGGTGATGTCTTCTTGTAGGAAATCCGCGGTCAAGGGGTTAAGAAAGGTGTTAATTGACTGAACGGCGGATTAGGGTATTTAGCGAAGCCGCAGCAAAGGGAGTTTTAAGTAAAAGTATGAGGCATCAGTTAATTTTACATCGACGCTTCAAATGTATGACTGCAAGTTTAAGAAAGGTGTTAATTGACTGAATGGGTGATTAGGGTATTCAGTGACGCTGCAGCAAAGGAAGGTTTATGTAAAAGTGTGAGGCATCGGTTATTTACATGGAAACCTTAAAAAATAAACTACTTAACTATTTTTCGCAACTTCTCAGGAAATCGCAAAAAAAAAACAGTCTTATTATCCAACCAATTTGTGACATGGGCAGAAACGTTAATGTGAGAGGTGGAAGCGTCTTAGAAAACCGACCTGAAAGTTATAAGTCCGTATAGAACACCCGACTGATCTCCTTTTTGGCGTTTGGAAATAGCTGAAGTGAGCGGAGGAGGCGTCTGGTGATGTATGTGGCGGCGGGCGAGGGAACGTCCTATCGACCACCTGTGCGATGTTCAGAGAGAGAGTTATATGATGCTTCCGGGGGGGAGGTGGGGGTATTTCTGAGGTGTCTGCCGACCGACCAGAGTGCTATAAATCCGTATATAACACCCGGTTGATCTCCTGTTTGGCCGTTGGAAATAATTGAAGTGAGAGGTCGAAGCGTCTGACAATACCGATCTAAAAGTTATAAACCCTCATATAACACTCACGCCCTAAAATGACTAGGGCAACTATACCAAAAGCTGCCTCGCCACGTGGATGAAAACCTGATTGAGCCAAAACTCTAGAAATGTCCAAAAAATGCCTTAGGTTGTTCGTGTGTGAGAGTGACAACATACAGGTTTGCCCAATACCACTAATCCAGGAGACACTCATGTACAGAATCTCCATTGAGTTTGATAAATTCTTGAAGGGATGTGAGCAAAATAAAATAAAAAGAGTCTTGGTTCAGGGTTCTGTTGATGGATATAATAAACAATTCTTCAACTGTTTCGTTTTCTCTAATAACTTGAAGCTCCATTAAAAGGCCCAATGTCACCCTTTCAGCTCTGATATAAAAATAAGTTTCACCTGCATGCTTTCTTTCTCTCTCTCTCTCTCTCTCTCTCTCTCTCTCTCTCTCTCTCTCTCTCTCTCTCTCTCTCTCTCTCTCTCTCTCTCTCTCTCTCTCTCTCTCTCTCTCTCTCTCTCTCTCTCTCTCTCTCTCTCTCTCTCTCTCTCTAATTACTTAAGACTCTGGCCTATGTCACCCTTCTTAGGTCATCCGGACTCGTTAAATGTAAATGGATGCGTCAGTGGAGAAAACTAAACATAAAAGTTGGCAGCGTTATTCTCAACTGCTTTAAAGTCTTTGACGTTGAGAGGCAGCGACGTTGGCACTAGAATGACACTTATGGCAAAACCCACTCAGAGTTTTGCATCATTATTAACCTGTTACTCGGCATCCAGTGATATGATCTCCCTTATTTTGGCGGCTAAGTTGCATGGATTTATTGACACCAAGAAACGGAACATCTATCCATACGAATTGACCTCCCTTCTGGACATTCCTTCTGTTTGATTTTCAGGAGCAGCGATTCGCGGGCTTTTGTGTTTTTCTTTGTTTTTGGCCCTTGAACTGTTTCCTTTACTCGTAATAATAGTATCAACTTCAAATGCATTACACCCCTAAATGCATATTCCTGAACTGTAACTATAGGTTCAGCACCAGGTCAGGTTATAATTAGATATAGATTATTTGCAATAGGAGATACATTCTACCGGGAAACATTGATAATTAGACCCGTCCGCTGCGATTGGCACGGATTTCGCCCTCGCTGGTAGCTTGGTAACATAAACTCCCAGGTCCTTCTCTGCCTCTGTGGTGGATAGTGGAGTGTTTCCCATGTGGTATTGGTGTGCTGGATTTCCCCTTTACATTTTTCTTCATTGAATTGTAGCAGCCACTTTCTGTTCCACTCCTGTAGCTTGGTGATGTCTTCTTGTAGGAAATCCGTATCCAAGATATTACAAAGATATTATGTGTTTAGTTTGTGAGCCCCGACCCGCGCGTGACCCACGGCTCAAGGTTCGGGGAGGTGCCGATCACGCAGGCACCTCAGAAATACACCCCCGGGAAGCCTCATACAACTCTCTCTCTGAACATCGCACAGGTGGTCGATAGGACGTTCCCTCGCCCGCCGCCGCATACATCACCTTCAAAAACCATTACAAGCTGATGAATGAAGTACGTGAGAATCCCGCCCCAACGTAATGCATCAGGGAACATTAGTTAAGTCGTAAATCCTAATACTTACAAAGCTGCATTACGCGTGGGCCCTCCCCCTCCCTCACCCCCTTACAGACTCACTGGTGGCTTTTAAATGTTGATGGACGTTTGCAGTCATACGGATGCCATGCTTTGCTTAACAGGAGTGCCAACGACGGCTAATCATGCTTGCCAACCCTACTGAAGCAAGAGAGGCAGAGACACAGAGAAAGAGAGACGCACAGAGAGAGAGACAGACACAGAAAGAGAGAGAAACAAACACAGAGAGACAGAGACACACAGAGAGAGAGACAGACACACAGAAAGAGAGAGAAACAAACACAGAGAGACAGAGACACACAGAAAGAGAGACAGACACACAGAGATAGAGACACTGAGAGACAGAGACACACAGAGAGAGACAAACACAGAGAGGGAGACAGACACAGAGAAACAGAGATAAAAAGGCAGCTTCTTTGACCCAGTTCGTTCTGCCGTCCCTCCCATCACACGTCAAGGAAGTCTGATGGGTATTAAAGGACGAAGCGTTAAGGAGGTAAGGGAATGCTTCTTTTCTTTATCTTTGAAGCTACGTTATTCTCCCTTCGAGGTCTTATTAATAATGTCCCTGTCTATCTCACATACACACACATATAAATGCAGATAAAGACAGACAGACAGATAAATAGATGAAAGGAAAGACAGCCTGACATACATACAAACTGACAATCAAGAGAGACACATAGACAAGCATATAGACGGAGAAACATATAAGCTAAGGGTACCAGAACACCTCTCCTCCCGAAACTGACCCCTCTTTCGGCCACCTCTTTGGATTCTTTTTAGGAGCAGCGAGTAGCGGGCTTTTTTTTATATTGTTTCCTTTTTTCTGTGACCTTGAGCTGTCTCCTTTGTTGTAAAAAAAAAGGAGAGAAAATAAGGGCATATACAGTACACACAAATAAGTTCAAAGCGGATAGTCAACCCTTAAACCTCAAACCCAAACAAATGAAATAAAACTCAAAATGAACCTGAAATGGACGCTTAGCTAATCCTGCCTTTAATCACGTCACGCTTACTGGCCTTCGTGACAAGTGAAAAGCGCATTAAGTTATCCGTATACAGAGACATAAGTGAAAGTGTCGTCGATCCCCAAGGTCGTCAGTGGCTGAGTGGCATTTGTACACCCCGGGGTCATTTATCCACAGCAGGGCTCACGTTATTAGTTCCCATTCATAGGGCGTGGCTGTGGACCCCCTTGCATAGTCTGTTCCGGCAGCAGAGTCATTGGAGCCTGGCGTGGGCGTGTGAGCGCTACTGTGAGGCAACTGAATATCGTTAGGCTTTTGTTTCACTCTGTTTTTTGTATTCTTTTCCTTTAATGTCTGTACTATTCTCTTTTTCTATTCTACTAACTTATTCGGTGAAGCTTGGCGTCGGTGTGTGAGCTCTACTTTGAGGCAACTGAATATCGTTAGGCTTTTGTTTCTCCTTTGTTTGTTTTTTTGTATTATTTTCCTTTACTGTCTCTACAAATCTCTCTTATACTTTCCTACTATTTTTTTTAGTTTCCCTTAATGCCCCTTCGTGGATCTCAATAATAATAATAATAATAATAATAATAATAATAATAATAATAATAATAATAATAATAATAACAATAACAATACTACTACTACTACTACTACTACTACTACTACTACTACTACTAC
>NC_066578.1:6218374-6283374 GCF_024679095.1 Eriocheir sinensis | reverse complement strand
CAAAACAGTACCATAAGAGTTAATTCCCGTGGCTTCCGAAACCAATTTAGCACACGGGAACATTAGTAGAGGAGAGTAAAGTCGTTTCCAGGCTAAAATCCCCGGCCGTTTCCAATGATCAGCTCGACAATAACCGACATTTAAGGTTTACTGCTGGTCCGAACGTCCGCCAGGCCCATTATATAAAGATACCGGCTCTGTATAGCATTTCCAGCTGTTCATAACTCGTCCCACCCACAGGTATCTTTTCCTAGACCTGTTATTAAGTGTTTGATCTTCACTCCAGCGGCGGCGTGACCGGCATAGATTCAAGGGACACACCATAAGGAAATAATAGGAAACAAGCACTTGCTGGCTTGAACGCTTTGGACACCTATAAACAGCCGTTATGCCGGTCATTAGCAGCCGACACTAGAGCTGTAGGTTGCATTTTTAGATCCACTTTGGAGCCGAATGGGCGACCAATATATTCCTGCCCGTCATAAACATCGGCTCTAACAGTAATGGGAGTAAATTCAGGCTGCGCGCACTCCCTTTTAGTCTCAGGGGGCCGAGTGCTCGTTTTAACACGTCAAATAATGGCCGAGCAGTGACCTGGGGAATTGATTCATCACACTGGTTCTGCGCTGCCCGTCTACTCCACTCCCCCGTCACCCCGCCCGCCCGTCACCAAGCCTGCCCGTCACCCCGCTACCCTCTGTCACTCCACCGCCCCTACATGACACCCCCACCCCGAACCCCCCTCCATCATACCCTTCAAAAAGCGAATAAATTTATGGTGACAAAGCCGGCACAGAACGTCACATTATTCTCGCCGGACATATTTCATAGGAGGAGGGAGAATACAGTCGCATTTCCCTCCTAATCTGACAGTTTCCGGGATATTTATGCGTCTTTTTTGCATATACATGTTTTCATTCCGACGCGTGGCAGGGAGCTGTTTCCTTGATCGCCGAATTACCCTCCGGAGGCGTTTGGGTCTGAATTTTGTCCCAAGCGCCGCAGTAACAGACACAAATGAGACTCAATGAACGTTTACTGGCCCTGTCTGCTGCAAGTGGGTATTGGAAACGTGTTTAAAACTTGACACGGCTATTCTGTCCCTCTCCTACCCTTCCTCGTCCCTTCCCCAGCCCCCCTGCGTCACATCATTTAGACTCAATGAACATTTACTGGGCCTGTCTGCTGCAAGTTGGTATTGGAAATATGTTTGATACTTCACACGACTCTTCTTTCCTTGCCCTATCCCTCCTCGTCTCCTCTCCCAGCCTCCCTGTGTCTCTCCCATGCACCCGTCTCCTCCCTCCTCTCCTGGCCGGGATAATAACAGAGGTCGCGGTGCCCGGGTCGCCACCTGACTAGTGTTCCTTCAGGAGTCTGGAGCCGCCCAGACTTCGTGTTTCCATAATAATGCGAAGTTGTCAGGGCGGCCGCGCGGGGTATTTCTTCTCTCGTGTTGACATTAACTTTCCAGTGACTTTCAATTTCGACTTCCTGGGCTTATTTTGCATTCAGCGTCTTTCCTGCCGCGGCCCGCACAGTGAGGATGCCGCCGCGAGGGTGAGAAAACGACTTCACGCCCAAACACGAACAGCGGCGCGACAAACACAAGCACACACACACACACACACACACACACACACACACACACACACACACACACACACACACAGACACACACACATTTTAAGGAAGTACATTTTTATGGGTGTGAGTACATTTCAAGGGAGTAAGTACATTTTTTAAGGGAGTAAGCACATTCTAAAACCTTAAAACATAAAATTCATGTCAACGTATCCTATAGGCCTATATAAAAAATGGCCACCACGGAGCAGAGGCCTTCCCTTCAGAGCTGCACCGCTAACATATGGCTCCCTTCCTTTCCCGGTAATAAAAAAAATGCGAGTTTTATTTTGTGAGGTGAAGACGCGCATGACTTGAGCCTAGTGAGCCGCGCGAAGGAATGCAAGTGTGAGCGTTACCCGGGGATGACGCTCAAGGGCACAAAAAAGTAAACAATATTAAAAAAAAAAAAAAAAGCCCGCTACTCGTTGCATGGTGGGGCGTGACTGGCCGCGTGAGGCGTCTCGGGGGAGCGTCGACAGATTATCGTATTCACCACAACGCATTTATAATTTTTTTAAGCCTCAAACTCTCGTACCTACACAAATATCGACGGAGAATCATCAAAGTTAGCATTGAAACTGTTATTTATTGAGGTTTGTGTTTTTTGCTATAGTTATCGGTCAGAAATTACGAAAATGCAATGCGATGAGTACGATACTTTGGCAACGCTGGTCAGGGGGCGATGCCGGCCCTGGCTATGGCGGCGAGGTCACCCACACGACAAACCTATCATCATGTGGAGCCGCGCCGCTGACCCGGGCCGGACAAACAATCACGGAGCATACACACTTATAATTTTCCTTAGCCCGTCCGCTGCGATTGGCACATATTTTGGCTTTCACTGGTGGCCTGTTAACATATACTCCCAGGTCTTTCTATGCCTCTGTGGTGGATAGTGGAGTGTTTCCCATGTGGTACTGGTATGCTGGATATCCCTTCACTGGTAGCCTGGTAACATATATACACTCCCAGGTCTTTCTCTGCCTCTGTGGTGGATAGTGGAGTGTTTCCCATGTGGTATTGGTATGCTGGATATCCCTTCACTGGTAGCCTGGAAACATATATACACTCCCAGGTCTTTCTCTGCCTCTGTGGTGGATAGTGGAGTGTTTCCCATGTGGTATTGGTATGCTGGATATCCCTTCACTGGTAGCCTGGAAACATATATACACTCCCAGGTCTTTCTCTGCCTCTGTGGTGGATAGTGGAGTGTTTCCCATGTGGTATTGGTATGCTGGATATCCCCTCCCAAGGTGCAGGACTTTACATTTTTCTTCATTGAATTGTAGCAGCCACTGTTTGTTTCATTCTTGTAGCTTGGTGATGTCTTCTTGTACGAAATCCGCAGTCAAGGGGTTAGTTCACACCAAGGGCTAATGCTACGGAGATGGGCACCGAAGCTAAGTGCACCTACAGCGCATGCTCATTTTTTTTTATCGCTCTCCCTCCCCTTCTCTCCCCTACACTTCTCCAGTCATCCTCGTCACGTTCACAGGTCAGTGGTCCTGCGCGCGGTGCCTCGTGGCCGCCAGCGTGACCGAGAACTGAAAACATTCCTCAGAGGCGCCTGAAGACTCTGCATCATATCGACAGGGACATTACCCACGGTTTCTCAAGACGCTGCCATAGATCGGACACTTCGAGGAATACAACCAATTCTCGAGGCTGGTGACGTGCGCTTCAATAGAGGGGAGAGTCTCCAAGGCTCGTTACCCTCAACCCTCCCTGCCGTGCCCTTAACACCAGCCCAGCCATAACCTCTCGGAGTGTTTGACCCTGACGCTTTCGCTGGGCCCTTTCCCACGTTAGAGGCACACCCAGTTCACGCCGCAGACTCTGGTCACACTTAACTGGCATCACCTCGTCCGTGGGAGTTACATAGGTAAATAACGATGATTGGGGAACTCCGCGGTGACGAATGTTATGTTAGAAGACACGACTTTACTTTTAGGTGCCACAAAACACACAGACAGACAGACAAGGCCGTTCCAGAAGAGGCATAGGGTGGTAGATCAGGCTGGGTTTTTTTTAAAGTTATATGAATATTAAATAAAAAGTTCCTTCCATTCGTCACTCACTCACTCACTCACTCTCTCTCTCTCTACCTCTCTCTCGCTTTATATACATGAGAGAAAGATAGATAGATAGATAGATAGATAGATAGGTAAAGATATAGATAAACAAAAAAGATAAATATTTAGATAAGTAGATATATCGGTGAAAAGTTGCACAGATAGATAGATAGATAGACAGATAGAGATAGATAGATGCAGATAGATAGATAAATAGATAGACAGAGGGCAACCACGGAGCATAGCCACGCTGGTTAGCATGAGGACTAATATAGCAAGCGGCAAGCAACCCAACAGCAGTAACAATGTGGTGATGCAGACTCTGGACACACTGGCAAAACAGGTCGCTATTAGGGTCGGGCTGAATACATCGACTCTTTAGTTCGGAGTGTGAATTTACCAACACAAAGTTTCAACGATTAGAGTTCACGCCAGACTGTCTCCTTGGGGCTCATCTGTCTATCTGTCTATCTATCTATCTATGTATTTGTCTTTCAGTGTAATACAACTGATAGAGAAAGAAAGATAGAAGGGAAGGAAGGAAGGAAGAGAGAAAGAAGGAGAGAAAGAAGGAAAGAAGGAAAGGAAGGAAGGAAGGAAGGAAGGAAGAAAGGAAGGAAGGAAGGAAGGAAGGAACACACAACCAACCAACCAACCAACCACCAAACAAACAAACAAACAAACAAAGAAAAAAAAGGAAGAAAGATGAAAAGAAGATCAGGAAAAAGAGAGAGAACGATGGATAGGCCTTTAGAAGGGTCACTCGCTTTGAATACCTTTGAAAATCTTGAAAAGGACACACACACAAAAAATATCCGTCAGGGGAGGGGAGAGGCAACGCGAGCCTGGGAGCCGAGTAGCCATCCTGACCCTCGGTGACACGCGGCGCTCCTGAGGCGAGGCAGACCACAGCCACGCTCGAGGGGCGGCGCGGCGACCAGCCTTGAGGGGAGGGGCGAGGCTGAGGTCGAGGCTTTGAGGCCACGCAATATAAGGGCGGCGACCCTCACCCTCCAACACACTCCAACACGAGCCCCGACACAGCAAGCAGCACAATGAGAGTCCTGGTGAGTCCCCGGCACTGGGGCACGATGGTGTGTGGAAGTATCATATATATGATTATAACTAGTTAGTTTCAGTCTTTTAAGGTATATGTACCGCCATCAGTGTACTTTTGAAATACCGACACAGTAACCAATGCAATACCCGAGGCTGTGTGTTACCCTTGGCCCCGCTGACACCTTCCCCCCCACTCACAGGGCGTGATCCTGCTGGCCACCTGCGCGGCGGCCAGGACGAGGCGTGAGGCAGAGCCCTCCCCCGGCGATCTGGGCCACGGCCTGGGCCACGGCCTGGGCCATGGCCTGGGACATGGCCTGGGACATGGCCTGGGACATGGCCACGGCATCGGCCTCAGTCACGGCTACGGGCTAGGTCACGGGTATGGCCTGGGCTTGGGCCATGGTTTTGGCCACGGACACGGACTTGGCCATGGTATTGGCCATGGTTTAGGGTTTGGACATGGACACGGTTTAGGGCACGGAATTGGCCATGATCTTGGACATGGTCATGGTCATGTTGGTGGGCACGGTGTTGTACATGGTCATGGACATGGTCATGGGCATGGCCTTGGTTATGGCCATGGAGTGGGCCACGGCGGACACACTGTTATCCACGGCGGACACACCGTTGTCCACGGCGGCGTGGGCCACCACCACCATGACGCGGGCCATGTCGTGGCCCACCACGATGCCCACCACGTCGTGGGCTCACCGATTCTGCATGGCCACACTAGCATAGTCCACGGCCACGGGCACGGCCACGGCCATGGCCACGGGCACGGGCACGGCCATGACCTGGGCCACGGACACGTGCAGGTGTACGAGGCGGTGACCGGTCACGGGTACGGCCACGGTGCCACGTACGGCTACAAGGCGGCGGTGTCCCACCCCTACAGCGGCCACTCCTACCAGCGGGTGCACTCCGTGGTGCCGCCCCACCACCACCACGGCCACTCCCTGCACGGCCTGGGCCACCACTAGCACCCCAGGCCTTCCTGCCCCAGCCACCCTCACCCTGTGGACCACGGCCACCACCCTCCCTACGACTCACTGATGTACAGCATAAATTATTACACTACCCTGTTGTTTTCCACCCCGCGCCGCCTGGGCACACGCTGTGAACACGATGCCACATGAGTCTATCACGTTGAGTTTCCCGCAGAGATGTTTTGAGAACCTCAGCTTAAATAATGTAACGGATGCACTCACAGATCCATCGGCGCTATTAAGCCTTCAGTGACGGCACGTAAATAATGGATGGACACCAGGTAATAATGACGATACAAGCGAGCATGCAGTCCATCTTGTAGAAGACCAAATATATGAATAAAAAATTAGATAGATGGATAGATAAACATACATAGATAGATAGATAGATATACACTAGGATGATTATGTGTGTGTGTGTGTGTGTGTCATTCCCCATGGCCTGGTCACGTGCTGGACTTGGAACGACTGAGATACGAGTAAAATCGAGTCATAGGTCTATCTTATTAAACGTCTCGGGCTCCCCCTACGACTATTTCCCAAGACCACAGAGAAGAGTGACCAGGTTTTCAGGGGTGACTTTCCCGTTCAAGGTGCAGAAGCGGCGTTGCCAAATTATCGTACTAACCACATATCGTATCTATCATTTTTATGCCTCAAACTCTCGTACCTACAGAAGTAACGTGAGAAAATCAAAGTTAGCGCAAAAACTGTTGAGTATTGGTGTTTTTCGTTCTTTGTTGTTACAGTTATCGATCAGCAACTACGAAAATGGAATGCGATGAGTACGATAACTTGGCAACGCTGTGCAGAAGCCGTGTAAGACTATCACCGGGATCGCAAAACAGTCCATGAAAAGCCCAACCACTACTACGGGACGCTCTTCAAACAGGGGAAATGATATGCCGATACGTCTACAAATATGGGCTTTTCTTGTTGTGTTTGCTTTCCAGGGATCTAAAAACTGTACCAACACAACGTAATACAAAGCCTTACATCCTATAATACAAGGAAGCGAGGGAGTGGCAGATACGTTTAAAATATGGGCTTTTCTTGTTGTGTTTTCTTTCCAACGATTTTAAAACAGCACTAACACAACGTAATACAAAGCCTTACATCCTATAACACGAAGGAGCGAGGGAGTGGCAGATACGTTTAAAATATGGGCTTTTCTTGTTGTGTTTGCTTTCCAGCGATCTAAAAACGGTACCGCCACAACGTAATACAAAGCCTTACGTCCTATAATACAAGGAAGCGAGGGAGTGGCAGATACGTTTAAAAATATGGGCTTTTCTTGTTGTGTTTACTTTCCAGCGATCTAAAAACAGTACCAACACAACGTAATACAAAGCCTTACATCTTATAATACGAGGGAGGGAGGGAGTGACGGATACGTTTAAAAATATGGGCTTTTCTTGTTGTGTTTACTTTCCAGGGATCTAAAAACAGTACCAACACAACGTAATACAAAGCCTTACATCCTATAATACGAGGGAGCGAGGGAGTGACGGATACGTTTAAAAATATGGGCTTTTCTTGTTGTGTTTGCTTTCCAACGATTTTAAAACAGTACTAACACAACGTAATACAAAGCCTTACATCCTATAATACGAGGAAGCGAGGGAGTGGCAGATACGTTTAAAAATATGGGCTTTTCTTGTTGTGTTTGCTTTCCAGGGATCTAAAAACGGTACCAAAACAACGTAATACAAAACCTTACATCCTATAATACGAGGGAGGGAGGGAGTGACAGATACGTTTAAAAATATGGGCTTTTCTTGTTGTGTTTTCTTTCCAGCGATCTAAAAACAGTACCGCCACAACGTAATACAAAGCCTTACATCCTATAATACGAGGGAGCGAGGGAGTGGCAGATACATTTAAAAATATGGGCTTTTCTTGTTGTGTTTGTATTCCAGGGATCTAAAAATGGTACCAACACAACGTAATACAAAGCCTTACATCCTATAATACGAGGAAGCGAGGGAGTGGCAGATACATTTAAAAATATGGGCTTTTCTTGTTGTGTTTACTTTCCAGCGATCTAAAAACGGTACCAACACAACGTAATACAAAGCCTTACATCCTATAATACGAGGGAGCGAGGGAGTGGCAGATACGTTTAAAAATATGGGCTTTTCTTGTTGTGTTTACTTTCCAGGGATCTAAAAACTGTACCAACACAACGTAATACAAAGCCTTACATCCTATAATACAAGGAAGCGAGGGAGTGACAGATACGTTTAAAAATATGGGCTTTTCTTGTTGTGTTTGTATTCCAGCGATCTAAAAACGGTACCAAAACAACGTAATACAAAGCCTTACATCTTATAATACGAGGGAGCGAGGGAGTGGCAGATACGTCTAAAAATATGGGCTTTTCTTGTTGTGTTTGCTTTCCAACGATTTAAAAACAGCACTAACACAACGTAATACAAATCCTTACATCCTAGTACAGCCATCAACAATACGAGGGAGGGAGGGAGTGACAGATACGGCTAAAAATATGGACTTTATTTTATAGTCTTTAGATTAATGCAGATTTTCACTGACTGACTGATTATATTAAAGATTTATGGACTTAGTGAATTAGTGAGGTTGAAATGCTGCACTGATGAAGGAAAATAACAAGACATAACTAATATATAGAGAGAACACAACGTTATACAAAGCCAATACAAGGGAGAGAGGGAGTGACAGACGCATCGAGTAACACCAGAAAGAGAGAGAAAGGGAAGACTCGTAACCGAATAAAAGATAATTGAATGAAAACATAACAAAGTAAAGTAACCCTGGAGGACGCGTGAGACCGGCATGGATGTGGCCAACGATTTTTATAGCCTGAACAGACCTCCAGCAACACAGCGCAAACGAGGGGTACTGAGACTCCCTCCCTCTGTTTCTCCCTCCCCTCTCAAACCTCCCCATGTTATACCATCCCCTCAAGCTCACATCCCTTGCTATTTCACCCCGATTCCCCTTCGTCCCCCTCCTCCACCGCGGGCCTGAACACGCTGTACCCATCCCTGCTCCTGCTCTCTCCCTCTCCAACATTTCGAAACGGGTTCTCCTCCTCTCGCCCTCTAAGTCCAGCCGGCAAAAATGCAAACATAACCCGACGTGTACGAGCCGCTGCGTTCGTGTAAAAAGGAGAAAAATCCCTCCACGATAGAACGAGAATGCCCGCAGTTGTCAGTGTGTGTGGATGGGTGGGGATGAGGGATGGGGGAGGGGTGGAGAGGGAGGTGTATGTGTGTGTGTGAGGGGGGTGCCTGTGTGTGTGTGTGTGTGTGTGTGTGTGTGTGTGTGTGTCTGCTTGCGTGAGCGTCCTTGCGTGCGTGACGATTGGTACTGCAAGGATTTCCAACGGACACATCAAATTACACCTTACCGAGGGGAGTGCGTTGCCTCACACACACACACACACACACACACACACACACACACACACACTACCCCCCACCCCCCCTACACTCTTACCCTTGCCCTTTCCCCTCCCCCACACACATGTAATCCCCCCACCCCACCCATTTACTCCTCCCCTCTCGACACATACATTCATACACACACCAGCGCGTTGCATCCCTATTCCCTACTCATCCATACAAGAACTACAAGTCATGCGCTGATTTTTATACTGCTCTTCTTCCGTTGCGCTGAGAACTTTATCATCATCATCATCATCATCATCGCCATTAATATCAGTCTATTGCAGGGTACAGGATTTTCGCAAGTGTCTCCATTCTGTCTGTCTTGTGTTGGTGTAAGCTAACCTCTCTCTTTTTTTGGGGGCTGTATGTCCGGTAGGCTTTTCTTGGGGGGTATCTTCGACGGCTCCAGCCCGATAGTGGAGCGGGCGAATTTTATTTTTAGTGGGTGCCGTGATAATTTGACTTTCGCTTAGCTCTATTTTTTTTTTTACGTCTACGCCTATAGCGCCGGTAGGCTTGCTTAAGGGGCCTGGATGGTGTTCGACCCCAGCCCGTCACGGCGCAGGCAAGTGTTTATAGTGGCGCCACCTTCTCTTGATGCCCCCCGGTGCTCCTCTTGCCCGATATCGCTGGTTAGGGTCTGTGTTTCTGTGCATGAGACTCTTTTCACATATGACTTTAGTGATGCGACATAGCTCCAGACGCAAAGCAATATATAGCTAAGGACTTTAAGGGGTTCGTCCTCTCTCTCGTGCCCTCCCGCTGGTACTCTTCTTCAACACTTAAAAATAACCAAACCTGTCTCTCTACGCCCTTTTCAGTTCCTTTTCCCTAAACGTTTATTGATCCGCCATAGTTTCAGCCGCAAAACAGTTTATAGCTAAGACTTTCATGCGGTTCGTCCTCTCCTCTCGCCCTCCCGCTGGTACTCTTCTTCAACACTTAAAAATAACCAAACCCGCCTCTCTACACCTTTCTCAGTTCCTTTTCCCTAGACGTTTAGTGATCCGACATAGCTCCAGACGCAAAGCAATATATAGCTAAGGACTTTAAGGGGTTCGTCCTCTCTCTCGTGCCCTCCCGCTGGTACTCTTCTTCAACACTTAAAAATAACCAAACCCGCCTCTCTACACCTTTCTCAGTTCCTTTTCCCTAGACGTTTAGTGATGCGACATAGCTCCAGACGCAAAGCAATATATAGCTAAGGACTTTAAGGGGTTCGTCCTCTCTCTCGTGCCCTCCCGCTGGTACTCTTCTTCAACACTTAAAATTAACCAAACCTGTCTCTCTGCGCCCTTTTCAGTTCCTTTTCCCTAGACGTTTATTGATCCGCCATAGTTTCAGACACAAAACAGTTTATAGCTAAGACTTTCATGCGGTTCGTCCTCTCTCTCGTGCCCTCCCGCTGGTACTCTTCTTCAACACTTAAAAGCAACCAAACCTGCCTCTCTAGACTCTTTTCAGTTCCTTTTCCCTAGACCAGGGCTACTCAACCATTATGAGCAAAGGTCCAGTTAGACAATACAAATGTATGCAGAGATCCGATTAAATATTGTAGCTGGACCCCAGCTCCAGGAGTAGCAAAATATAATTTTACATTATGAAAGTCCTAGCGATGGATTCTTGCAAGTGTATTTCCTTGACTGATTGTAGGGCCTACAGTCAGGCAAGGAAATATACTTGCAAGAATCTATCACTACCAGGACCATGTAAATCAGTTATATTTTTCTACTGCTGGAACTTGGGGTCCAGTTACAACACTCATAAGGTCCGGATTCGGACCGCGGGCCGCCAGTTGAGTAGCCCTGCCTTAGACGTTTAGTGATCCGCCATAGTTTCAGACGCAAAACAATTAATATAGAGCTACGACTTTCATGCGGTTCGTCCTCTCCTCTCGCCCTCCCGCTGGTACTCTTCTTCAACACTTAAACATAACTAAACCTGCCTCTCTGCGCCCTTTTCAGTTCCTTTTTCCTAGAGGCTTAGTGATCCGCCACAGTTTCAGACGCAAAATAATGTATTTCTAAGGGATTCAACGGAGCTATTCCTGTCACCCTCACGCCGGCGCTGCTTCTAAACGCATATATATCCAAGCCTGCCTTTCTACACCAACCTCTTAGCATTTTCTCTAGACTTTAATGAGACTCCACAGTTTCAGACACAAAATAATGCATTACTAAAGGATTCCGTGGTTCTCTTCCTGTCACCCTCTCGCTGGTGCTGCTTCTAAACGCTTGCATACAACTTTCTCACTAATTGTTTCACTTGTCGGCGGGAAAAAGCGGCGAAATGAGCGTTCAGGCCTCGGAGGGGATGATGACTTCTGCTCTCGAGGCCGCTACCGTTGTCGAGTTTAAATGTTTTCCTCGCGTGGAAGCTGCGGTAACTTTGTGTGTGCCGGGGGTGGGGGGTAGCGGGGGGGGGGAGGGGGGGAGGTGTGTGTATGGGGGGGTATGTGTGTGTGTGTGGGGAGCGGGTACGTGTGTGTGTGTGTGTGTGTGTGTGTTTCTCTGTTCTTGTTTCTCCGTCTCCGTCTCCTCTCCCCTCTCCTCTCCTCTCTCTCTCTCTCTCTCTCTCTCTCTCTCTCTCTCTCTCTCTCTCTCTCTCTCTCTCTCTCTCTCTCTCTCTCTCTCTCTCTCTCTCTCTCTCGGCACGTGTCAAGTTTAATATTGCCAAAGTTGTCCGAGTCTATTTTTCTTCATGAGTTGTGGTTGGCTAATACGTACACACACACACACACACACACACACACACACACACACACACACGAATGCATGCGTGTTTAAAAGTAACTGTAGGCAAAAGGGTGATCGTGAGAGACTGAAAAAATAATAGTGAATAAAAATGTCAGTTTTATAATTCTAAATGCTCGTATATTTCAGGATAAAACCACGGCCTTGACACACACACACACACACACACACACACACACACACACACACACACACACACACACACACACACACACTGCCCCCCCCCCCTCCCCACACACACACTTTCAGACGCACCCTACACACACACACACACACTTACATCTCCTCCCCCCCCCCGTCACACACACACACACACACACACACACACTGCCCCTCCCCTGCCCCCCCTCCCCACACACACACTTTCAGACGCCCCCTACACACACACACACACTTCCATCTCCTCCCCCCCCCCTCACACACACACATACACTCCCCTCCCCCACCTCACACACACACACACACACACACACACACACACACACACACACACACACACACACACACACACACACACACACACTCTCTCCTCCCCCACCTCACCCACACACACACACACACACACACACACTCTCTCCCCCCCCCCCCCCTCACACACATTAGTAGTTCACGGAAAAGAGGAGTAACGTAATAAAAAACAAGGTTATTCAAGGCCATTAGCAAAAGTTTATAATCACGCTCGCGGTCCACATCATCCGTTTACTTCAGGCACAAGTAAAACTGCAACGCGCGTAAAAGAAAAAAAATAAATAAACGAGTTAAGCCTCTTTTTAATACGAATTTGCCATTCATTATGCATCACGCGAAGAAAAAATATATTAGTGTATGAAAAATGTATGATAAATTAGTTTTTATACGTGACAAAAGGTATACCTGTGTGTGTGTGTGTGTGTGTGTGTGTGTGTGTGTGTGTGTGTGTGTGTGTGTGTGTGTGCACTTCCGCATTTAAAACAACAAAACAAAAACACATATAACAAAGGCAACATCCATTAGCAAGCAGAGCGTCAACTAACAAAAAAAAACAAAAAAAACACTCACAAAAAAAAACACATTTAAATCATTAAACACTCAAATCCATTCAAAAACACACACACACACACACAAAAAAAAAACGAATCAACGAAGGGCAAACGCAAAAGCATTTCCAACCCCACCGAGGGGCAGCCACTCGACACGACAACACGCAGAGTGGCCCGGTCAGGCACCCTCGGGAACGGCCTTGACTTGCTAGCTAACCCGCGGGAGGCAATTCAGGGAACCGCTCATCCAGGCAGCAGGCGAGCGCGGAGGAGTCATGTGCTGCGTTACAGGGGCGAGGGTAGTGACCCGTGAGCGTTAAGGTTGACGTGGAGGTGAGAGGGAGGATGCAGGTATATATAGCTCTCGGTGGTGCATCTCCCGCCACCATTCCTCGGCTCTGACGCGCCATGAGAATACTGGTGAGGAGAAATTTGTTGATTGTTGCTCGTGTTTTGTTTTGGTTTTTGTTTTGTTGGATTGTTGATTATTGCTGTTCGTGTTACTGTTATCATTATCGTATTAGTATTGGTATCAGTATTGGTATTAGTATTGGGATTAGTATTGGTATTAGTATTGTTATCCGTATTGGTATCAGTATTAGTATCAGTATTGGTATTAGTATTGGTATCAGTATTGGTATTAGTATTGGGATTAGTATTGGTATCAGTATTGGTATTAGTATTGGGATTAGTATTGGTATCAGTATTAGTATCAGTATTAGTATCAGTATTGGTATTAGTATTGGTATTAGTATTGGTATCAGTATTGGTATTGGTAATGGTATTGGTATTAGTATTGGTATTAGTATTGGTATCAGTATTGGTATTAGTATTGGTATCAGTATTGGTATTGGTAATGGTATTGGTATTGGTATTAGTATTGGTATTAGTATTGGTATCAGTATTATTATCAGTATTGGTATTAGTATTGCTATTAGTGTTAGTATTAGTGTTGGTATTGTTATTGGTATTAGTATTGGTATTAGTATTTGTATTGGCATTGGTATTGCTGTTAGTATTTGTATTAGTATTGGTATTAGTGTTAGTGTTAGTATTGGTATTGGTAGTAGTATTGGTATTAGTATCGGTAATGGTATTTGTATTAGTTTTAGTATTAGTATTATCATTATTATTATTATAAGTCTTGTTTTAGGAAAGTCTTTAGATCAATGCAGATTTTCACTGACTGACTGAATATATTAAAGACTTACGGACTTAGTGAATTAGTGAGGTTGAAATGCTGCATTGATGAAAGGAAATAACAAGAAATAACTAATATATATAGAGAAATAGATAGATAGAGCGATGAAGATGGAGATAGAGAGATAGAGAGATACAGATAGATAGATACGGATAGCAAGAACGATAGATAGTGAAAAAGAAAGTGAAAGTGAGAAAGGCTACACGTTCGTCGCTCCACCTGTGTGACGTATTATTCATGGACAGGTGAACGCAGAATTGACACACACCTGTTGTATACCGCTCCCTCGTCACTTTCCCGTCACGCCCCATCCCCCCGTCACAGCACCACGCCGCGTCACACCTCACACCTCCTCGTCCTCACCCCGTCACATCGCCGTCCCCTTCCTGTCACCTACCCGTCACCTAACCGTTACAGCACCACCCCGCCGCGTCACACCTCACACCTCCTCGCTAACACATCCGTCACACTCAATGTTTCAAGACCCAGCGCTTATTATTCATGACGCACGTATTAGTGGGTTGCATTTTAACGTTGATGAACTAAATCGGTAATCAGGTAGAAATAAACGACTCACCGACGCCGTCAATAATCGAGTGAGGACGTGTCGCGTGTTATTAACTTAGGTATTTGAACATTAATGGACTTATCAGGAATGGGAAAAAAATGTCATCGCTGGTAATTTAGCCACGGAAAATGTTGGTCTCGTTGCCTCTCCGAAAAAAACTGAATTGGGAAGGTTTACATAGAAAAATTGTTAGTGTTATATATCAAATAACTTCAAAATGCTTCGCAGACGGTCTTCTTTGGTTTGTTACCGATGGAGTGAAAGGATAGGCTGATGAAGGACTGATTGATAGCCTGAATGACAAAAAAACTCACATGTTAAAGAAGCAAAAACAGAAAAAAATAACACTGTTGACCATCTCTAATAATTGTACATGTAAATTCAGTTAGTTTGTACGACCCTGATACCTTTTCTCTTCATTAATACATCATCATCATCATTATCTAAAGACATTTCTAGTTCACTATAAGACCCGTTCTCCATCTCTCTGGGCCAGTTTCACAGTTCCCCATGATCGGTTAGTAAGCTCCCAAACCAATACCAGAGCCTTCGAAATTTCCTTGTATAGTGTCTGGTGTTTATATTTAAGTTCACAGATTTGATGAAACTATACTAGAAAAGTCTTGTGTATTTAGTGTGGCATCGAAGACCTCCCCAGTTTGGATTGTATGGGATTCTATAGTTTGGTTCGGGCTGTTACGAAGACACTGTGTTGGACTGTGAAATCGGCTCTCTGTCTGGCGTTGTTGTGCTTCATACTGCATCGACAAAGGCTCACTAATACATCATCATCATCGTTATCTATACCCACCTTTAGTTCACTCCAAGACAAAGACATTTCTCATCGTTCTCCACATCTCTGTCTGACGTTATTGTGCTTAATCCTGCATCATCAAAGGCTCACTAATACATCATCATCATCGTTATCTATAGCCACCTTTAGTTCACTCCAAGACAAAGACATTTCTCATCGTTCTCCACCTCTCTGTCTGATGTTATTGTGCTTAATCCTGCATCATCAAAGGTTCTAGTGAAATATCTCCACCCAATCCTCTCTCTGACCTGACTTTTACAGCTCCATGGTTGTCACTCTGATCAAGACACGCTGTGACCTTTCCGAGTCCATTTCATATTCTCAGTCTGAAATATCTTGAAACCCTTGTCTGTTCCTTGATCCATGTAGCTCGCTTCCTGGTTCGCCATGTCACGCGCAGTCTTTTTCTCTCCGCTAATGAAACAAATCCCTTGGTATCTCATGCGTGTGTTAGGTCGGCGAGGTGGGATCGACGGCGCTTACTAGAATAACACTGACGTCCCCAAATGTCTGGTAACTGTGGACAGACCAACACGATACCGTAGTGGCGCAACGAACACAGACTTTGGTGGAGAGTAATTTCATTCTGATTTCGCGTAATGATAAAGTGAAGTTATGCTTAGTATCAAGATTTAGGTCAATAGTATAACGGAATTTGTAGTGTTAAAAGATGGAGATAATATTAGTGAAGGTAAATTCGATTAATATGTTGGAATAATCTCTTGCAAGTAGAAATACCAAGAAGAAACATCAGCAGCAGAAACAACAGCTGTAGTAGTAGTAGTAAAAGTATTATTAGTATTAGTATTAGTATTAGTAGTAGAAGTAGTAGTAGTAGTAGTAGTAGTAGTAGTAGTAGTAGTAGAAGTTGTGGTAGTGGTATTAGTAGTAGCAGTGTAAATGGCAATATCAGTAATAGTGGTGGGGTGTATGTGTCGAGGGGGGGAGGGGTGGGGGGAGCTAAAAACAAACACGGGTGGACGTTGGGTTGGGATCCATTAGAAGGTGACGGTCGGTCTTTCCTTAAGGCAAAGCGGTATTTATAACAGAGTCTGCCCTTTGAATAGAAAACGACTCCCCCCACTACACCCCTCTCCCCCCCCCCGTGCAAGGCAGCTGATTAAAACCGATTTCTCAAGTGACACCTGTTGCGGGTGCTCGACCTTCGCTGGGACGTGAGGCGCCGCATTGGGAGCCTCAGACCAACAGTGCGACATAGGCTTCCTGTATTGGGATTCTCAGACGCTTCCCCCTCACACATCAGCCACTTCCAAAGGCCAAAAGGGAGACCAGTCGGATTCTAATGAGTGTTGTTTAGACTCATGGTACAGAAGAAGGGTCAGACTAATACCAGGGCCATAAAACTACCCTTGGAAATGCTCACAACTGCTACGAAAGCCTTGTCAAATGTGTGTTTCTTGGGTTCATCGTACAGAAGAAGGGTCAGACTAATACCAGGGCCATAAAAACTATCCCTGGAAATGCTCAAAACTGCTACGAAAGCCTTGTCAAACGTGTGTTTCTTGGGTTCATCGTACAGAAGAAGGGTCAAACTAATACCAGGGCCATAAAACTACCCCTGGAAATGCTCAAAACTGCTACGAAAGCTTTGTCAAACGTGTGTTTCTTGGGTTCATCGTACAGAAGAAGGGTCAAACTAATACCAGGGCCATAAAACTACCCCTGGAAATGCCCAAAACTGCTACGAAAGCCTTGTCAAATGTGTGTTTCTTGGGTTCATCGTACAGAAGAAGGGTCAGACTAATACCAGGGCCAGAAAACTACCCCTAGAAATGCCCAAAACTGCTACGAAAGCCTTGTCAAATGTGTGTTTCTTGGGTTCATCGTACAGAAGAAGGGTCAGACTACTACCAGGGCCATAAAACTACTCCTGGAAATGCTCAAAATTGCTGCGAAAGCCTTGTCAAATGTGTGTTTCTTGGGTTCATCGTACAGAAGAAGGGTCAGACTAATACCAGGGCCATAAAACTACCCCTGGAAATGTTCAAAACTACTACGAAAGCCTTGTCGGAAGGTTTAAGAATATGACTCTTGATAACGGCATTTTGGGCGTGCCAGAAACTGTTCCTTGAGTCAGTGTAATGATCAGGGACGCGGTTTTAAGGACTCCCAAAGCCTTGAGCCGTGGGGAATCCCTTGGCTCGATGGTAGAATGTCCGCATCGGGTCTCGAGGGCCCCGGTTCGATTCGATTTCCAGGCGGGTTGTTGGAAGGTATATTTATCCCATGTAGATCAATTTTTCATATGCTTCGAAAACTGACAGTTCTCCTCCATGACAAAATGAATAAATATGCAAGGTTAGTTTGGCGGACGAGAACACACACACACACACACACACACACACACACACACACACACACACACACTTCCGAGTGGTAAATAAATATTCAATGTGTATAAAAAACATTAAAATAAGTAATAAAAAAAGTGAGTGTCCACAGAACCGATGTCAGGGGAATAAAAATTACGAAATGAATAAATAACTCCTACAATCTGTAAGGGAGTCTAATGCTCACGGAACGAACCAAAATGAAAACGAAATGCTAACCGTCTGCCCTTCACCGCCCACTACACCGCCGGGGCTTGAAATATTGAGGGGATGTCTCTTATAAATATGTCAACCTTTTCAGTTTTGCATCGGCGACCGCTGGTTCCACTGTACTGACCTCACTGCGCTGAACTCGAATAGGGGGGACAAGGAGGAGGAGGGAATAGGGACACAGGAACCGAAAAATAGGAGAGTTTGCCCAATTTACATCTACACTCTGAACGCCTATACATATCGACGCACTCACGCACTCATTGACAAGGCTTTTAACGTGTATTCTACTGCTTTTGACACTGGATGGAGTTCTAGGTGTGTGTTGGAGGGAGACATGTATTGGCTTTGTACTAAGAGCCCTAATTCCTTACACTATTGGTGCAACATTGGAGGGGAAAGGGCTATGATATGCATGACAAGAATTGCTATTGAAAGTGGGTGTGATACGTGTGTGAGTGTGTGAGTGTGTCTGTGTGTTGCAAGATCTAATGTGTGCATGCAAGAGGGTGTGATTCTATATGGGTGTGTCCTCTGGTGATGTGTAGGGGTTACGATTCCCCTTGATATTACGCAAGCATGATTACTCTGTCCCACTAAGCCAGTCAGCCAGGGAAGGAGAGGGAAGGGAAGGGGAGGGTTGAAGGTAGGTATGTACAGCTTGGTGAGGAAGGAAAATAGTTGTGCTAGAAGGCTTAGTTTGGTTATCCGAGTCCTTCCTTTGTCGTGAGCTTCCGGATAACGTACAAGGGAGATGATTTTGGACATGTCTCTCTGTTTATCTGTGTCTCTTTCTATCTATCTGTCTATTTATCTGTCTTTGTCTAATTGAGTGAAGCAGCGACATCTTTTTTTCTATACCTATTATATATTTTTGTCCTTGAGTTGTTTCCTTTGGTGTGAAAATAAACAAATCTCACTCTCTCTCTCTCTACCCATCTATCTCTCATTCTATTTGTCTCACTCTCTATCTATTTATCTATCTATCTATCTATTTCATTCTCTCTCTATTTCTCCCTCTCACTATTCTCGAAATGGTTCTCAGAAGTAGGTAAAGGGGTGAAAGGGAAGCGGAAGGGGAAGGATGTGGAGATTTGGGGAAGGCAGTTTTAGATAGTTATGTTCTATTTTCTCTCTCTCTCTCTCTCTCTCTCTCTCTCTCTCTCTCTCTCTCTCTCTCTCTCTCTCTCTCTCTCTCTCTCTCTCTCTCTCTCTCTCTCTCTCTCTCTCTCTCTCTCTCTCTCTCTCTCTCTCTCTCTCTCTCTCTCTCTCTCTCTCTCTCTCTCTCTCTCTCTCTCTCTCTCTCTCTCTCTCTCTCTCTCTCTCTCTCTCTCTCTCACTTGCTCTTCACCAGCTGGCAACCAAAACACATAACAGCTGAAGTGCACTAACCGTAGACTTTTCCCCCCTCATTTTTCTTTGGTATGGGTTGGGACACTTCCCTTTAAGCCCCGTGTTGCCATGAGGGTCGTGGGCAGGTATGACGAGGCTCACCCACCTGCCGAAGATGAAAAATAAGAACAAAAAAAGAATGCAGGACTGATGGAAATGCATGTGGTGTTAACATATCATTGGGAATATAATCGTAATGCTGTTTATAAAAGAAAATTATATGTAAAATGGAAGGAAAAGGGTAGTGCTCGGATTATTATTATTATTATTATTATTATTATTATTATTATTATTATTATTATTATTATTATTATTTGTAGTAGTAGTAGTAGTAGTAGTAGTAATAATAATAATAATAATAATAATAATAATAATAATAATAATAATAATAATAATAATAATAATAATAATAATAATAATAATAATAATAATAATAATAATAATAATAATAAAACTATATTACTACTACTACTAACAACAACAACAACAACAAATCACCACCACCACCATCACCACCACCACCATCATCACCACCACCACCACCACCACCCACCACCACCTCCAACAAAAACAAGTCGGGCAGCCCTACAGAATCATGGGTATACCAACAGTGGCGTGTGTTCCCCGCTACGAAATTATTACCGCGATGCGTCCAAACACCTCCAATTACCGCGCGGCATAATGCAACAGAATCACGTAATTGAGTTAGCTGCCGGCTGTTTTGGAGGGTGCTGGTATATGCTTTATTCATTTACTGGGTTGTTTATGTGTGTTTGTTTATCTGTAAGTGTGTGTGTGTGTGTGTGTGTGTGTGTGTGTGTGTGTGTGTGTGTGTGTGTGTGTGTGTGTGTGTGTGTGTGTGTGTGTGTGTGTGTGTGTGTGTGTGTGTGTGTGTGTGTGTGTGTGTGTGTGTGTGTGTGTGTGTGTGTGTGTGTGTGTGTGTGTGTGTGTGTGTGTGTGTGTGTGTGTGTGTGTGTGTGTGTGTGTGTGTGTGTGTGTGTGTGTGTGTGTGTGTGTGTGTGTGTGTGTGTGTGTGTGTGTGTGTGTGTGTGTGTGTGTGTGTGTGTGTGTGTGTGTGTGTGTGTGTGTGTGTGTGTGTGTGTGTGTGTGTGTGTGTGTGTGTGTGTGTGTGTGTGTGTGTGTGTGTGTGTGTGTGTGTGTGTGTGTGTGTGTGTGTGTGTGTGTGTGTGTGTGTGTGTGTGTGTGTGTGTGTGTGTGTGTGTGTGTGTGTGTGTGTGTGTGTGTGTGTGTGTGTGTGTGTGTGTGTGTGTGTGTGTGTGTGTGTGTGTGTGTGTGTGTGTGTGTGTGTGTGTGTGTGTGTGTGTGTGTGTGTGTGTGTGTGTGTGTGTGTGTGTGTGTGTGTGTGTGTGTGTGTGTGTGTGTGTGTGTGTGTGTGTGTGTGTGTGTGTGTGTGTGTGTGTGTGTGTGTGTGTGTGTGTGTGTGTGTGTGTGTGTGTGTGTGTGTGTGTGTGTGTGTGTGTGTGTGTGTGTGTGTGTGTGTGTGTGTGTGTGTGTGTGTGTGTGTGTGTGTGTGTGTGTGTGTGTGTGTGTGTGTGTGTGTGTGTGTGTGTGTGTGTGTGTGTGTGTGTGTGTGTGTGTGTGTGTGTGTGTGTGTGTGTGTGTGTGTGTGTGTGTGTGTGTGTGTGTGTGTGTGTGTGTGTGTGTGTGTGTGTGTGTGTGTGTGTGTGTGTGTGTGTGTGTGTGTGTGTGTGTGTGTGTGTGTGTGTGTGTGTGTGTGTGTGTGTGTGTGTGTGTGTGTGTGTGTGTGTGTGTGTGTGTGTGTGTGTGTGTGTGTGTGTGTGTGTGTGTGTGTGTGTGTGTGTGTGTGTGTGTGTGTGTGTGTGTGTGTGTGTGTGTGTGTGTGTGTGTGTGTGTGTGTGTGTGTGTGTGTGTGTGTGTGTGTGTGTGTGTGTGTGTGTGTGTGTGTGTGTGTGTGTGTGTGTGTGTGTGTGTGTGTGTGTGTGTGTGTGTGTGTATCCGTTTCAATGTTTTTGATGAGTCTCCTCCATCTAACCCTGTCCTCCGCCGCTTCCAAGGTCCAAGTTCCTCTCCTGCCGTCCTTCCATAATACAGTCCTTCCATCTCGTCCTGGGTCTTCCTCTCTTCCTTCTACCACTTCCATGTCATTATCTGCCTTTCACAACTTCCTTCCTCTCTCTCTCTCTCGTGACATGACCAAACCATCTCAGTCTCGCTTCCTGCACCTTCTTCTTTCCTAAATGAGTTTGCACTACTATTTCTACTACTACTACTACTACTACCACTACTAATACTACTACCACCACCCACTTCGAATTAATTCTAATAAAAAATAAATAAACGAAAGGGCAACATCATGGCGGGAAAAAGCGGTATTGGAGAAAACGGAAGAAACATTTTCATCAATTTGGAGGAAGCCACACAGAGAGAGAGAGAGAGAGAGAGACCCTTCCACTACCTCTACTTTCCCCTTCCTCCCTCCTCCTCCTACCTCCTCCTCCCCTTGCATTACATGACCCTCCCTGGCACCATAACGCCGCCAAGGACGTTTAATTCAATTGAGCCAGCAGTTGTGTTCACGCACTTATGGTTTTCCATTTTTTCAACCTTGTAAATGCTCCTCGATATTCATTTTCATTATCACTTTTACGAGTGTTATTGTTATTGTTATTATTATTATTATTATTATTATTATTATTATTATTATTATTATTATTATTATTATTATTATTATTATCGTCATCATCATTTAGTTTAGTATTATTATTACCATCATTATTATTATTATCATGAAAGTACGATATCCACTACTAATAAGCCTTTAAACACCTCACTAACCGATATTTATTTTGTACTTTAATGTTCCACTTTTCACTTTTGGGGGCAGCGATATAACATGACTTTTTACGGGATATATATATTTACATGCCCTTAAGCTTCCTACTTTGCCGTGTACAATCAAAGAAACAAGGACATTAATTTTAATAGCGAAGTGGACGAAGATAGCGTTGGCATTCTATAAATAAAAGAACCACAGTCACTATCCATATACAGAGGGAAGCGGTGGCTGAGTGGTTAGCGTGCCGGTCTCGCATTTGGTGAGTTGTCCATGACGTGGGTTCGAATCCGCCGCTGGTCACCTGGGATTTTTCAGTCACCGCCGAGTGGCTTAAGACCTACCCACATGCTGTCCTGAAGACCACCTATCAACCCGGACTCTAGAAGAAACTGTACATCGCAAGTGAAATAAAAAATGAGTTCCGGGAAGCAGCACGAGCCAATAATAATTGCGCCACTATAAACTCGGGCCGACCATCAAGCCCATACTAATTAGCCTACCGGCGCTATAGGCCACAGGTATAAAAATAAATACGGAAACAGCAAATTGTGAATATTATACCATGAGGAGACTTTGGGACCAATCTAATTATCAATGCTGGAAAAACGTTGTGGCGAGGGCTGGGAACGTTAAAAGGGAGGAGTTTGGAAAGAAAAATATGCAAAGGCGCTTACGTAGAATGATACTGAATGGACGAAAAAGCCTAAATGAGTTTGCATACTTCTTCCACAGCGTTATTATCCCGTTTCTATAAGGGGTCGCTGTTTTTGATGAGTCCCCTCCATCTAACCCTGTCCTCCGCCGCTTCAAGGTCCAAGTTCCTCTCCCTGCCGTCCGTCACAATACAGTCCTTCCATCTCGTCCTGGGTCTTCCTCTCTTCCTTCTGCCACCCACTTCCATGTCCATTATCTGCCTTTCACAACTTCCTTCCTCTCTCTCTCTCCTCGTGACATGACCAAACCATCTCAGTCTCGCTTCCTGCACCTTCTTCTTTCCTAAATGAGTTTGCATTCGAGAGGTGTTACATGGAAACTATGCCGTCTACTACTACTACTACCACTACTACTACTACTACTACCACCACCACAATTACGAATACGAATAGAAAAGTGCAGCAATAATAAAAAATAAATAAACGAAAGGGCAACGGAAAATATGGCGGGAAAAAGCGGTATTGGAGAAAACGGAAAGAGAAAACATTTTGCGATAATTATTTGGAGGAAAGGAAGCCACGGGAGAGAGAGAGAGAGAGAGAGAGAGAGAGAGAGAGAGAGAGAGAGAGTCCTATTACTGTTACCACCATTACTACTACTACTACTACTACTACTACTACTACGGGCCAGCTGTTCTTTTTTTTTTACTTTATTTTCTCTATATGTATCTTGCATTGCCCTTGAGCTGCTTCCTTTACTGTAAAAACAACAACTACTACTGTTACTACTACTACTACTACTACTACTACTACTACTACTACTACCACTACTAATACTACTACCATCATCTCCACTTCATAATTCTTTCCCATCATTGCGGTTCTTTTCATCAATTTCGAGCCACACAAAAATAAAGACCCTTCCACTCCCTCTTTTTCCCCTTCCTCCCTCCTCCTCCTCCTCCCCCTCCTCCCCCCTGCACACATGACCCTCCCTGGCACCATAACGCCGCCATGGACGTGTCATTCAATGGAGCCAGCAGTTGTGTTCACGCTCTTCTGGTTTTCCTTTTTTTCAACTTTTTCTTTTATCTGGAAGGTCGGGTTCCATTCCCCTCCTATCGCTCCCGTTCCCCTCTCGTTCCCTTCCCGTCAGTCCCGTTCCCTTCTATCCACCATTCGTTCACGTTGTTTGTAGTTCCATCTCAGCCGTTCCCTTCCTTTCCCTTCTCCTTCTATTCATCTTCCCTTTCATACCTTCCATTTTCTACCATCTTCTTCCCTTTTCCTTTCTCATATTCTTCAGTAAGTAGCTCCCTTTCCATCCCTTCCATTTCCTACCCTCTTGCTTCCTTCTCCCTTCTCTACCTCCTTCATTACGTACCTTCCCTTCCATTCCTTCCATATCCAACCGTCTCCCTTCTCTCTCCTCCTCCTCCTTCCTATGAGCCATCCTTTTCTACCCTTCCATATCCTACCGTCCTCCTTCTCTCCCCCGCTCTCTGTACCTCATCCTTCCCCCTTTCCATCAATTCCATCTGTTCTATTTTGCTCCCTTTCATTTCGTTTCTCTTTCTCTCTTTTCCCTGTCACCCCCCTCGTCAATTTTACCTCTTCTTTTTGCTTAGTTTCGCTTTTCTCCTTTCTTTTCCTTTCTCTTCATTTTGCCTCACTTTCTCCCTATACGCACCGGCAATAGCGTTCTTTCAATTAATTTACTTTACCGTAGAATTCCAGCTGACGCCTCCGCTTCCTTCATCTGTTTCCATTTACTGTCCTCTTTCCTCATTCATATCAGCTTACGTGCGCTTTTCAGTTTGGTTTTACTCCATATATATATTCCTCCCTGTTCATTTCTCAGTATTAATCTCTTTCTCTTTTCCGTTTCTTCTGATTTTCCTTCTTTATGATCATTCTACATAAGGACAACGGTCGCTATTGTTCGACGCTTAAGTCTCTCATATTAATTATTTCTACAGGCCAAACAAGAGGCTAAAAGCGTTCTCCTGAGTGTTGTTTTTACGTTCATATCACAGAGGCATTGTCAAACTACCACCGGGGTCATAAAGCTACCTACGGAGAGGCCCAAAACTCCTACGAAAGCCTTGTTAGAAATGTTTACTTGGACTCCGAAATGTTGAAGAATATGGCCCAGCGATATTTCCTATTCGTCTCCATTAGTTTTATGTGCTGTGTATCTAGTTTCCAGTGTCACTGCAAGAGCTTCAAACACTTCTCTAATTCGGGTACATCATCTGGAAAACGGTCATCGCTTGAGGCTTATGATGTCAACTATTTCCCAGCCTGTCACTCGGTTTATCCACCCGCTGTTCTCTTCCCTAAACACATGTCCTGAGCACTGCCATTTTTCGATTTTGCTTGCCCTTGTGATTTTTTGTAGCAAGGTGACCAAGTTAAACGGGAAAACCAACCCAACCTGCCACTCAGTTTGCCAATACGCTGTTCTCTCCCCCAAACACACGTCCTGACCACTGCCATTTCTCTATTTTGCTTGCCCTTATGATCAACGCTTCCATGTGATTTTTTGTAGCAAGGTGACCAAGTTAAACGGGAAAACCAACCCAACCTGCCACTCAGTTTGTCCACCCGCTGTTCTCTCCCCCAAACACACGTCCTGACCACTGCCATTTCTGTATTTTGCTTGCCCTTATGATCAACGCTTCCATATTTTTTTTTTTTTTTTTGTAGCAAGATGACCAAGTTAAACGGGAAAATTAACCCAACATGTCCCTCAGTTTACCCATACGCTGTTCTCTCCCCCAAACACATGTCCTGACTACTGCCCTTTTTCGATTTTGCTTGCCCTTATGATCAACTCTTCCATATGTTTTTTTGTAGCAAGGTGACCAAGTTAAACGGGAAAATTAACCCAACCTGCCACTCAGTTTGCCCATCCGCTTTTCTCTCTCCCAAACATATGTCCTGATCATTGCTGCTGCTTGTTTTTGCTTGCTTTTGTGGTCTACTCTCGTCTATATCATTTCCGCAACGAGGGGACCGAATTAGACCAGAAAATCAAAAACATCAGTCGCTCAGTTTGTCCATCCGATGTTCTTTCTCCCCCAACCATGTCCTGATCATTACTGCTGCTTGTTTTTGCTTGCTTTTGTGGTCTACTCTCGTCTATATCATTTCCGCAACGAAGGAACCGAATTAGACTAGAAAATCAAACTCATCAGTCACACATTTTGTCCATCTGATGTTCTTTCTCCCCCAAACACGTCCTGACCATTGCCTTTCTTGATTTAGCTTTGTGGTCTACTTTTTTCTATATTCGTTCTGTAACAAGGGAATAAATTGAACTAGAAAAATCAACCCAGCCTGTCCCTCAGCTTTTCCATTCGCTGTTCTCTCTCCAAAGCATATGTCCAAACCATTGCCGATTCTTGATCTTCCTCGCATTAATGATCAACGTTTTTCTTTTTCCTTTTTTGTAATAATGGGACTAATCCGTTTAACATGAACAAAATGAGGCCTTCCTAGTTTCCTATACAGTTCAAGGATAACTTTCGCACGTCTGATACGAACATTTCTGTATTCAGTTCCTTTAAGTAAGAGGAGGAAAATTAACAGCTTAATGAAAATGGGGCCTGATCAGTTTCATAAATAATTCAGGGATAACTTTCGCACTTTCAACGCTAACATTTCAGGATCATACATGCGAGCAGCGGCGCCCACACACTCCCGCTGATGGGTCGCCGAGTTCCTGAAGGTCAGCCACGCGTCCTCATCACACCAGTACAAATTAACGAACTTTTATTCCGTAATTACTGTGCCATAAACATAAGTCCCCGATCGGTCAACTCTTGCCATTAGGCGCTTAATATTCCGGCCCAGCGGCGGCAGTGAAGGAACTTTTGTTATGGCTTTGGTCTGCTTCGATAATATTTGTGTCCCGCAAGACTCAAAGGGCGTTTTTAATCACCCGACAAACAAGTGTCGTGTTGTTTTTGGTGGACTGTTTTGCCTCACAACACACTCATCCGCCGCGCCCATGTCAGCGACGCCTCATTTTCTCTAACGAGGGACAAAAATATTGAACGCTGTTGTCACCGGCCGACATCGCATGTTCCGCCTTGCGCGACACGCTCCACCTCGCCCCGACATAGCGCATAACAGCGTTTGCACCTCAGCGGCTCGTGTTCTCTGATCACTCCTCATCAATTGCTTGCCACGACAAATTCTTAAATTCCAGTAATTGAATAACGCCAAGGTAAAGGTTAGGCTGGCACCGCTCCTGCCCCGTGGCACTCGTCGCGCGTCTAACCCTCAGCGCGGCGCGGACATCACGGCTCCAAATATAAATTTCCCACACCGTTGTTCCATCAGCGTGTTTTCTCTGCAGGGAGCGTCGCTGTGCTTTTCCAGGCGCCGGAGATTTACGGCGAGGCAAACAAATGCCCGAGGTGACACCCAAGTGTACTGCCCGCGTGACGCACCTGTGCCGACCCTCCCGACACACCGGGCGACCCACCAACAGATGATAATAAATTACCCGGCTATATATGTATGTGTATATATATATATATATATATATATATATATATATATATATATATATATATATATATATATATATATAAATCTATTTTTTTATATCTCTCTCTATATATATATATATATCTATATATCTATCTATATCTATTTATATATATATATATATATATATATATATATATATATATATATATATATATATATATATATATATATATATATATATATATATATATATATATATATATATATGGTGCCAGTATTCTATTTCCAGGTAGGCAGATAGTGACCCATGACGGCAGCTCCGAGTACAGGTGACCGGGCGCGTCACTCATGACAACAGCAAGACAGAATAATAATGGTTCATGTCTAGGCTCCGTAGAGAACAACAGCTTCATAGCTTCAGGTAGAGGCTCCCCAGATCCATTTCCCCTGCCACCCAACGCCTCCCCCCTCACCCCCGCCTGGCCCCTCACCCCCGCCTCTGCCTTCCAGGGTGTGCTCCTCGCCGGGGCAGTGGTCGCGGCCGCCGACGCCAGCCAGGTCAGCAACGTCCCCGACGAGAAGCAGCAACAGAAGCGCGCCGCCGAACCTTCGCCGGGCGTACTGCTGGGGCACGGCCTGGGTACGTCCATCGGCTATGGCCACGGGATCGGGTATGGCCATGGGATCGGCCATGGCCACGGGATCGGTTATGGCCATGGGATCGGCCATGGCCACGGGATCGGCCATGGGCACGGGATCGGGTATGGCCATGGGATCGGCCACGGTATCGGGCACGGCCACTTGCTGGGAACCATCGGGCACGGGTACGGGCACAGCCACGGCGTGCACTACGTGACCGAGTACGGCTTTGACACCGGCCACCGGTACGGGCTTGGTGTAGGGCACGGCCACCTCGGGCACTCACTGGGCCACGGCCACCTCGGCCACGGCCACCTCGGCCACGGCGGCCACTACGGCCCGTACAGCGCCCACTCCTACGGCCCCGTGCACCTCCTGCACAAGCGGGAAGCGGCGGCGGGCGCGGCGCCTGAGGCGGAGGCTGAAGCCGACCCCAAGGCCAAGGCCACGGCCACGGCCAAGGCCAAAGCCAAGGGTAAGGCTGGACTGGACTTCCACCACGGCCACGGGCTGGGTCACGGGCTGGGTCACGGGCTGGGCCATGGGGTGGACCACGGACTGGGCCATGGACTGGGCCATAGACTGGGCCATGGGTTGGGTCACGGGCTGGGCCATGGACTGGGTCACGGGCTGGACCATGGACTAGGCCATGGGCTAGGCCACGGTCTGGGGCACGGTCATGGCGTGGGCCACGTTGTTGGCCACGGGCATGGCGTGGGTCACGTCGTGGGCCATGTGCCAGTGGTGGGGGTGGGCCACACTCACGGAGTAACCCAGGCTGTGGCTCATGGCCATGCGGTGGGCAAGGCCTCTGTGCATGGCCACGCAGTCGCGCACGGCCACGCCGTGGGTCAGGCTGCCATACACGGTGCTGTCCTGGGCCACGGCCATGGGGTGGGCCACGTTGGACTCGGTCATGGAGGTCACGTTGGCCACGCCGTTGGTGTGGGTCACGCCGTGGGGCACGTCGCCGTGGAGGGTCATGCTGTGGGCCATGGCCATGCTGTGGGCCATGGGCATGCCGTAAGCCATGGCCATGCTGTGGGTCATGGCCATGCTGTGGGCCATGGGCATGCCGTGGGCCACGGGCACGGCCTGGATTACCTTGGGGGCCCGCACCGGCCTATCGGCGTGGCGCACGTGGGCCACGGCGCCGTGCTGCACGACCACCCGGTGGTGGACCACAGCTTGCACGCGTTCGACCACGCCGATGCCCACGTGGAGGCCCACGACGTCAAGCAGGCGCTGGGGCAGAAGCTGAGCCACGCCCTGGGGCACAGCCTGGCGCAGGGCCTCACCAACTCCGTCTACACCGGCCCCTACTACTACCTCGCCTACCCCGGCGTCTACTACGGGTGAGGCAGAGCCCCGCCCCGTGCCCCGCGCCGCTGTACATACATAGCTGTAGCTCCAATAAATATACGATCTTGCTAAGCCAATGAGTGTTTATCAGCCCTTACTCCCGCAGCTACTCTGGCGTCTCATAAGATGAAAAAGACTGTTTATGAACGCCAGGTGCGAGGGTTCACACATCACTTGCTAAGTTAATGTCTCGTCACTCTTTGCTGTGAGTGTGTGGTGCTGGTGCCTGGTGCAGCCGGTGGGAGAAGCTTGGATGACAAAACATTGTCTTCGACATATGATTTAAGGAGCCTGCAATGCTGTATAGGAATTAAAATGACCTCATGAAGCAATAGCAGCTTACTTGAACTGACGACGCAGCACAAACAAGAGGACAATCAGGCAGCTGGTGTGGTGGTGTCAGGGTTGCCACGCTTTACTTCTCCGGGTTTCCACAGGTACCCATTTATTGACCAGTCCGAAAGGGAGGATGAACCGCTGGATGCTTGGGGCGCCCACTGCCTAGGCCGAGATCGAACCAAGGTTTGTTGATTCCTAGCCAGTCCTGCTGACGACTACACCACAGAGGCGCCCGTGGAATATAGTGTAAGAAAAATAACACCCTACAGAATTAGCGATACAGGTTGAGATGACAATGTATGGTCTGGAGTTAGAGGTTTAAGAACATTCTGTAGCTTTTTAATAGCTGTTTTGTTGGGATGATAACTTATTAGGGTAACACAGATTAACTGGTACTTGCCTAAGAGACTCCGCTTATGTCTTGGAGGGGGAGACGTCTACACAAACATACAAAGAGCAACGAATCTTCCCAAAGTGCAGCATGTTAATAGGAAAATAACATACACTAATACATGGAAGCAAATCATTTAGAAGCTATGGTCACTATTCCCAGACCCTTCTGCCTCTAACATCACCTATTTCCACAGGCCGATAAGGAGATCAGTCGGGTTCTAATGAGTGTTTTGCAGGTTCATGGTACAGAAGAAGGGTCAAACTACCAGAGGGATCATGAAGCAACTTATGGAAATGCTCAAAAACTCGTATATACATTGTTAAATATGTGTACCCGAGCGCCGAGATGTTTTAGAATATGGCCCAGTGTTTCTTCCTGTGAGCAATGTCGTTTTTTTCCTGGCTATGTATGTCAGAAGTAACCAAAGAGTTTTACGCCACAATAAAAAAATGTTGCAATAATATGTCGAAATAACCATATAGTTTTACGCCACAATAAAAAATGTTGCAATAATATGTCGAAATAACCAAATAGTTCTATCCCACAATAAAAAATGTTCCAATATTTCAGAAATAACCCAATAGTTTTACGCCACAATAAAAAATGTTCCAATATTTCAGAAATAACCCAATAGTTTTACGCCACAATAAAAAATGTTCCAATATTTCAGAAATAACCCAATAGTTTTACGCCACAATAAAAAATGTTCCAATATTTCAGAAATAACCCAATAGTTTTACGCCACAATAAAAAAATGTTCCAATATTTCAGAAATAACCCAATAGTTTTACGCCACAATAAAAAATGTTCCAATATTTCAGAAATAACCCAATAGTTTTACGCCACAATAAAAAATGTTCCAATATTTCAGAAATAACCCAATAGTTTTACGCCACAATAAAAAATGTTCCAATATTTCAGAAATAACCAAATAGTTTTACGCCACAATAAAAAAAGTTCCAATATTTCAGAAATAACCAAATAGTTCTACCCCACAATAAAAAAAAATGTTGCAATAATATGTCAGAAATAACCAAATAGTTTTACGCCACAATAAAAAATGTTCCAATATTTTACGCCACAATAAAAAAATGTTGCAATAATCGATGTTTTATTCTTTCTCTGTCCACCCTTCTCCACCTCACATGTGGTCAATGGTTCTGACAGGTCTCCCCCGCCCAGCCTGGCCGCGCACATCGCCCCCTGACAGCTGGTTTTTCCCTCTCAACACTCCCTAACGTTTTCTTTCCCTTCTTCTACCCTATACCTCAATATCTTTCATTCTACTCCCTAGCAATAAAACTTGTTGCAAAGCCCATATGGATATTTTTCCGTCATAAAACGTACATCCCTTTAGGAAGTTTATCAGAGAATACATATAAGACTACTCCACAAAAATGTCCTACGCTTTACGATGATAATATAAAAGTACGAACAGAACCTCGATGCTCTTTTGTTCTCCTTTGATTTTCACGTTTCTTTTTGGTCCGTATTGCGAGAAGTCTTTTCCAGCGTTTATTTTCAGCTGTCGACCGCGATCCTTCAGCTGAAAACGTTGAAAACAAAGCCTCGTGGTGTGGCGTCAAACACTGAAAGTCATCGTCACGGGAAAGGGGAGCGGAGAAAGGGAGACTGTTCCGGAGATTTATGTGCAAATAAGAATTCTGGTGCAGTTGGTCCACGCGAGAGGGGTTGAGGCATTCAGCTCTATATATACCCCGAAAGAGACGCCCATAAAACTACCTGCGGGAGGATGGAAAAGTCAAAACATACCGAGATCTTGTCATTCATTCTGCCTTTTAGGAATTCGATGTTCTTTTGGGTGAATTTATTTTTTGCAGCAAGGGAAGCAGCTCAAAGGCAAAAACACAAATTCAGCAACAAAAACCGCCCGCTAAACGCTGCTCCGGCAAAAGTAAACAAGAACGAAAGATCAAAACAGAGGTCAATTCCTTTTAAAAGCGTTCAAGTCGTAGGCAGGAGGCAATACAGACGAAGGAAGGCTGTTGCAGAGTTCACCAGGGGAAGGGATGAAAGAATGAAGATGCTGGTTAACACTTGCATAAGGGATTTGGATAGAATAGGGATGAGCAAGGTATAATAGGGATGAGCAAGGAGGCCTAACTCTCGAGGCGGCCGCAAGAGGGATGAAAGAATGAAGATGCTGGTTTACTGTTGCTTAAGGGATTTGTGAAAGTTAGGGGCGATATTAGATTAGTTTGTTGTTACACGCCGCCGCTGGCTGGGTCCAAGTAAACAGATCAGTCAGCCTGTTTGATGCCACGCCCATGTGTTGGTATATTGGGTTAGAACATCAAAGAGAAAGTGAGGATCAAGTGAGAGAAGGTTCGAGCCCAAATGCCTCCACCCTGAACCATCATCCCAAAATAGCGACCCGATACGAACATAGGTAAAAGCTACCAAGACAGATTACATACGTATATAAATAGATACATATAGATGGGTGTGTTTGTAACTTCTATCCTGGGAAAGAAAGCGTTAGTTTCAATAAGGCCTGGCCACTCTTTGGTACTTTCTCTTATAGGAGCGGAGCGGACTTAGCTTGTTTTCATTTATATTCACCCTTGAGCTGCTTTCTTTACTGCAAAAAAAAAAGTTGTTCAAAGAAAAGACGAGACGAAGACGGAGAGCGTATTCCTCAGGCGGCTTCAGCTGTGCATGTAAGCCTCGGTCCACCCGTCAAAAGAACTGTGCGTTTTACCGCGGCGGAGCATCGGGCGGGAAGTGGGTCAGGCGGCGGGTAACGAACGGGGCGCAGGAAGCCGACACAGCAGGTGAAATACACGCGTGTCGGCCTGTCTCTGTTGTAACACCGCCTCTCCATCCCGCGGGACATCAGCGCTCTCTCTCGGCGTGCGCCCTGGATAGCGAACAGACGGCTCACACCACACGAGAGATCAAAATAATCTCCTCAAAGTTCAATCCAAGGTGTGAGGAGATGCGGCATTAGTATTTACTTCTTCTACGACAGGTTCATCGCCACCTTTCTGCTCTAATCAGGGACTCTTTGTAACGTGCACAGCCTTGACCCGTCCGCTGCGATTGCCACGGATTTTGCTTTCACTGGTAGCCTGGTAACATATACTCCCAGGTCTTTCTCAGCCTCTGTGGTGGATAGTGGAGTGTTTCCCATGTGGTATTGGTGTGCTGGATATCCCTTCACTGGTAGCCTGGTAACATACAGTCCCAGGTCTTTCTCTGGCTCTGTGGTGGATAGTGGAGTATTTCCCATGTGGTATTGGTATGCTGGATATCCCTTCACTGGTAGCCTGGTAACATACACTCCCAGGTCTTTCTCTGGCTCTGTGGTGGATAGTGGAGTGTTTCCCATGTGGTATTGGTATGCTGGATATCCCTTCACTGGTAGCCTGGTAACATACACTCCCAGGTCTTTCTCTGGCTCTGTGGTGGATAGTGGAGTGTTTCCCATGTGGTATTGGTGTGCTGGATATCCCCTCCCAAGGTGCAGGACTTTACATTTTTCTTCATTGAACTGTAGCAGCCATTTTTTGTTCCACTCCTGTAGCTTGGTGATGTCCTCTGTATAGGAAATCCGCAGTCAAGGGGTTAAAGAGGAGGTTACAATGTGTTTTCCTTTATTTGTTGTTCTATACTCCCAATCCCTCTTTTTCCCCTAAACTATCTAGGTATTAATCTATCTGTATCTAGCTAGCTACCAACATACATTTTACTTATTTATTTTTCAGTGTCCTTGTCTATATATGTAGGTGTATAACTATCTATCTATCTATCTGTCTATCTATTTATCTATCGTGCGTCAGTTCATCTGTCTTGTCTATATATGTAGGTGCATAAATATCTATCTATCTATCTATCTATCTCTCGAGCGTCAGTTAATCTATCTCCCGGTGCCATTATTTGCTCGCTGCTTTAATGGCTGAACGCACTTGTAAAATTGAGCCTGAAAACTGTTTACTCTCCTGACATTTATTACTAATTTATTTATCTTTTTCCGGCCAACAGAGCTGCGCATACAACGACGGCGTATCGATTTTAATGTTATCGCCGCCGGCACAAAATACGCCGAAGCTTATCACAAAAACAATTAGAAGAGAGCAGCTCGTGATTGAATCCTGAAAAAAATATACTATACCCTCCTCCGTCCCTCTACCCCCTAAAAAAAACCTGTTATTAATTTCCCTTCCTAATAAAATCGGTACTATAGTCTGACAACATAAGCCTAAGCGTGTTTGCAAGCTGAGTGCTGATTGGCTACTGCAGCGGCTTCCAAATTTTCTTTAACCTCTGTTTGTGTTTATCTCGCGCACCACTTTCTGCTAATCTGCACTGTGCTTACAAACACGATTAGTTCATGTTGTCAGCTTGGTCAGACTTAAGGGGCTATTACACTGGGCAAATTTTCCGTGGATCTTCAGTCAAACCACGATTTCCGATGGCGTGGTTCTCATATTTCCGTGGTTTTCTGACGTGTCCACGATCTTCCAAAGCTACGGTAGATTTGACTGAAGGACGACGGTATTACTCACCATCATCATCAGCAATAACAAGAAACAATTGAGAACCACGCTGGCGGAAATCGTGGTTTGACTGAAGATCCACGGAAAATATGCCCAGTGTAATAGCCCCTTTAAGTGAGCAGACCATAGTGTTTGGCTTCGAATATGTATTACCCTGTAGTGAGCTAATACTTGTGACTGATAGAAAGACCTTGCTAGATTATAAGGCAACTACTTTCCTTTCCTAATAAAATCATCCTAAATCTCGTAATCGTAGTGTTTGGCTTCGAATATGTATAGCCCTGTAGCGAACTTATACTTGTGATTGATAGAGAGAAACACCTTGCTATATTATAAGGCAACCACTTTTAATCCATTTCGTTCCCTTAAAAACTCATCGTAAATCTCGTAATCGGTGTTTTTTTTTTCTTTTTTTATTGCAACAAAGGAGACAGCTCAAGGGCACAAAAAAGGAAACAATAATAAAAAAAGCCCGCTACTCGCTGCCTCTAAAAAAAGAATCAAAAGAAGTGGCCGAAAGAGAGGTCAATTTCGGGAGGAGAGGTGTCCTGATAACCTCCTCTTGAAAGAGTTCAAGTCGTAGGCAGGAGGAAGGGCTAGAAAGTATTATAATTTGCAGTGTTTGCTAGGGAGATAAAATTTGCTAAAACATAAGGTTGTTTTAATTCCATTGCCTTCCGTAATATAAAACTCTTCCTAAATCTCGTAATCAATAGTATTTGGCTTCGAAAATTTATATTCCTGAAGTGAGTTAATGCTTGTAAAGAGAGGGGAAAATATAACCCAGGCAATAGAGAATAGAGAATTCCAAATAGTGTTAGTAATCATAAATATTACTCATAGGGAAAACAACTTGGTAATACATAAGGTTGCTTTTAAATACCCCTTCCATAACCATTAGTAGTAGTATTGAAATCTATGACGCCATAAGCTCTATTTTGAAGACCAGATAAACCAAGTTATTAACATTAGGCACTTTTGTAGGTCATAAAAAACAGCAACAGCAAAAACAACAACAACAACAACAACAATCATAACCACAACCACAACCATAACCACAACCACAACCACCACTACCACCACCACCACAACAACCACAACCACCACCACCACCAATAAGAACATAAGAAGAACATAAGAACATAAGAACGTAAGGAGTCAACAGCAACAGCAATAGTAGCAGGAGCAGAATTCCCAAAATCCTCAACAGTATCACCCTCCTATTAATCGTTCGCCATAACCTCATTACTGTTAATACCTCTGTAACAACAACATCGTCATAATTAAGCAAATCTATTTCCAGCACAACTAACGCAGCCAATCTTGGTCTTCAGCCGCAACAATTTGGGGGTAATTTTTTGCATTGTTGGATGAAAATCAAACCATAGTAATTTCCAGCTCATTCAGTTCTAATTTTAATTCATTAGGCTCCATTATGTTTAGTTGTCTAATTTGATAAAAGCTTAAACACGTATTATGCAATGCCTCCAATTATCAACATTTCTGTTCGCTTTGCCTGTCACATTACTTGCTGGCGTCTCTTTCACCGACAAGCCAATGATATCATATTACTCGGCTGTCTCCTCTTAACAATTCAAACACCGCTTTTCTTACCCCTCCGTAATATGGTGTATACTTAGGAGCAGTAAGTAGCGTGCTTTTTTTTTTTTTCATTATTGTTTTCTGTTTTTTTTACGCCCCTGCACTGTCACCTCTGCTGTAAAAAAAAAATCAATGTTGAGCGGTATCATCTGTGAAGCTTCTACTTAATTACTAAATACTTCTCTTGAATAATTCCCCAACAAACCCAAGAACAATTTTAGAGCAACAAAATTCGTCCTGACTCCCTCTGATTCATTACTCTATTAGACTTCTCTCTCCTCTTTATATATTCTCTCTCTCTCTCTCTCTCTCTCTCTCTCTCTCTCTCTCTCTCTCTCTCTCTCTCTCACTAACTAACTCTCTTCCTCTAACTCTCTCTCACACACTCTCTCTCTCTCTCTCTCTCTCTCTCTCTCTCTCTCTCTCTCTCTCTCTCTCTCTCTCTCTCTCTCTCTCTCTCTCTCTCTCTCTCTCTCTCTCTCTCTCTCTCTCTCTCTCTCTCTCTCTCTCTCTCTCTCTATCTCTCTCTATCTCTCTCTCTCTCTCTCTCTCTCTCTCTCTCTCTCTCTCTCTCTCTCTCTCTCTCTCTCTCTCTCTCTCTCTCTCTCTCTCTCTCTCTCTCTCTCTCTCTATCTCTCTCTCTCTCTCTCTCTCTCTCTCTCTCTCTCTCTCTCTCTCTCTCTCTCTCTCTCTCTCTCTCTCTCTCTCTCTCTCTCTCACCACCACGTGTCTGGAGAGGCCCAAGCAAGCCTTCCAGACAATGGCCTCTTTAGCATGTTAATCGCCCCCACAGAGAATCCCGACGCACTCCAGAACCCGGTATATGAAGGAAGGTGGCCAGCTGAATCAGGCAGGAGGATGCAAGAAACGAGTCATCGCTGAGGGAAACTTTACTATGCCAGCCTTGACCAGAGTATGAGAGAGCAATAGTGGGGGTCTTCAACGTCTTCAATGGTGGAGCCTCCTAGCTATACTCCATTCACTATACCCATGGAAATAAGCCCCTCCCCCTTCTCCACTAAAGTCGGAAATATCAGATGCCTTCGCTTTTTACATCAACTATTTCCAAAGGCCAATAGGGAGGTTAATCGGGTTCTAATGAGTGTTCTTTAGGTTCATGGTACAGAAGAAAGGTCAAACTACCACCAGGGTCATAAAACTACCCCTAGAAATGCCCATAACTCCTACGAAAACCTTGTTATATATGTTTCCTTGGGCGGGGAAATGTTTCAGAATATGACTCTAATCTACGACCAAGCCACGCCCCCTATCTAACTAAGGCTGTTTGTGATTGGTTGATGCTGGGAAAGGTTGAATCTTATTGGTGGATGCTTTACGATTGTGAGCGTGGTCTGTTTGTCAAGTCAGCGTGAATAGGGTGTAGACTCGGGGTCTTCTTTCCCTCTCTATCCCGCCCTCTCGCCCGTAATCTGATGCCAAGTCTGATAACGCCAACTTGTTTAAGAATGTTCGTCGTATATTACTAGCGTTCCTTATGGTGTTTTTCTCGCTTTATATTCCTACTGTTTTTGCCTTTCCTTTCTTTCTTTCCTTCTTTCCCCATCCACCCATCTTCGCCTTCATTCACTTTCTCCTACTTCTCCTCCTTCGCATTTTCCTCTACCTTCTCCTTTTCCTCTTGCTCCTAATCTTTTTCCTCCTCCTCCTCTTTCCCCTAACCCCTAACTCCTCTTCCTCCTCCTTTGCATCGTTCTCCTCCTCTTCCTTCTCTTCTTTTGCTTCTTTCTCAGTCTCTTCCTCCTCCTCCTCCTTTTCTTCCTCCTCCTCCTACTACTTATCATCCTTATTTGCATTTTCCTTCTCATGTTCTCCTCATCTTCCTCCTCCTCCTCTTCCTCCTCCTCCGCATTTTCCTTTTCCCTTCTCCTCCCGTTCGCTAACCTTCTCATTTTCCTCCTTTTCTCTTCTCATTTTCCTCTTGCTTCGCCACAACTTCATTTTCCTCCTCCTCCTCCTCCTCTTTCTCTCTCTCCTTGTAATCTAGTCTAAACCCTTCTAGATTAGCATAGATAAAGCCAGGCGGGTTCTTTATACGAGGAAAGGGGAAATTTTGGCCATTGAGATAGCAAATGTTGCCTGGTTATGTTAACGAAGGCAACCAAAGGATATCTTATAGCTTGCAAACACCGACCTTTTTCATACGACCTGGTTTCGATATAACACGTGACATGAAGATAAGGGATTGAAATTAAGCCACAAAGATATTATTCAGCTGATAAGCATTTCCATAAGACCGTGAGAAATCCTGTTAATGTGTGTCTGCGTGTCTATCTTCTTTTTTTTAATCAAGGGTATGGTACGAAGAGGAAGTGGGTTAGTGGTGAAGGTGGGGAAAAGGAAATACAGCAGGAGTGTACAGCTGTATGGTGTAGGTTCGTTAGGAACTCTGGTATAGTTATTGTTTATCGGGCACCTTATTTGTATACCCCGGCGTGCTGGGTGTGTGTGTGTTTGAATTGTTTGTGTGTAGAGGACTAAACTACGAGGGTGTCTTATTACATGCTAGACTCGGGATGGCCAGCCAGTGAAAGAGCTTGGACCTGCATAATGCCGTCCTGTCGCAGCGATAAATATACATAGCCGGGAATTTTCAGCCGCCGCAACCATCACCGAGTGGCCAAGATAGCATGGTGACCCGATCCTCAGTCAGACATGGCCGCAAGTGACTTAAGATGAGCACCGGGGATAACATGAGCCAGGCAAGTCATTTAATAGGAATTTGAATAGTAATGGTAAAAATAATGACGATAATAATAATAATAATAATAATAATAATAATAATAATAATAATAATAATAATAGTAGTAGTAGTAGTAGTAGTAGTAGTAGTAGTAGTAGTAGTAGTAGTAGTAGTAGTAGTAATAGTTATCATTATTAAAGATATTGTTATTATTATTATTATTATTATTATTATTATTATTATTATTATTATTATTATTATTATTATTATTATTATTATTATTATAATCATCATCATCATCATTATCAATACTATTATCATTATTATTATTATAACTATTAACATTTTTCTTATTATTATTATTATCATTATCAGCATCATCGCATTTTCTTATCATTCTTTTTATCATTAATGGAAACAATGGCGAACCGTAACAATAGCAATATCTTCCCTCGCCAGTTCCTCGTATTGACCGGCCCGCCAGGCACTACTGCAGGTGCCGGCCAAGACACAGCTGAAGGCACTGCTACACGGCCGCTCCCTTCAAAGGCACCGCGGCTGACTGGCGTGCACACAGCCTTGGGTTACACGAACGCCCTTACACGTATCCACAAGACTACTAAATTAAGGAAAACTACACCTATCATCACGTGCAGCGCCGTACCGAGTTATTAGGGAATTATCCGTACGGTAGATATTTCACGGTTATGATCTGCAAATATGCCCGGCAGTCTCACGTTTAATACGGCGACACGAACGCCTTGATCACGTATCCACAAGACTACTAAATTAAGGAAAACTACACCTATCATCACGTGCAGCGCCGTACCGTGTTATTAGGGAATTATCCGTACGGCAGATATTTCACGGTTATGATCTGCAAATATGCCCGGCAGTCTCACGTTTAATACGGCGGCCCTGTTATTGTCGTGAAAAATCCGGTTGTTTTCCCGCGCGGCTGATAGCGTCATCGCACGAACTAGCCGTCTCGTCTTTCCAGCGTAGTACCATCGTTACCAGCCTATTATACTCATAACATCGTACGTATTTGCAAAAAACTAAGTAATAAAGGCAAAATGTTAAAAGAAAGATCAAAGAAGAGTTCCGGGGGGCAGCATGAGCCAAGCAAGATGGTTCCACTATAAACACTTGCCTGCGCCATGACGGGCTGGTGCCGACTACCGTGCCCCGTAAAGGAAACCTAGTGGCGCTATAGGCCGAGCGTAAACCCCCCCCCCCCCCCCCCCCACACACACACACACACGATAGCTCTGACGAAGGATAGTTGGGTTGTAATAAGACCTAATCTAACCTAACCATAGCCTAACCTAATTCATTTGGTTGTTTTTTTATTGTTTTAGAAGGTTGTCATTTTTGTTTTCTCATGCATTCTGTGTCGGGAAAGATTTTGTCCGTAAACTATATCAATGATGAAGCCAAAACGAAACACACATAGACCCCCCCCACCCACCCCACCCCCACCCCCGCCCCAAACACTCACAAACGCATATATTCGGAGAGAACAAACGCTTTCCATGGTGGCAGCCGTCCACAAACCGTCACACCGGCCCGCCACATTACAACCCAAACATTCCCCGCCAATCCCGCGCCAAAGTCCCACAAATTAACAACGGGAGGTAAATTTACTTTGGGCGTATTTTCCGTCTCCCTCAGCGGGCAGGCGGGCCACAAAATCAGCGGTCCACCTGCCGTGCGCGCCGGGAAATTAATACAATAATTCCTCTGTTATTTGGACGAATGTGGCCGCCGGTGATTGCCCGCGCGCTTCATGGCTAGTCATTTGCACCTGAATGACACGTTTCCACCCGACGCCACTCATCAGCGCCGCCCATAAACACAAACGAGTCTGATTTGATGATAAAAAGGAATCTAAAACCCTCCCGGCATGTGGTGTGGATATGATTAAGGTCTTTGGTCGCCCGATAACGTACGTGTGTATGGCCCTGAGGTGAGCGTATGGGCCCTGGAGTGAGCATAACGATCCTAAAGTAAGCATAATGACCCTGGAGCAAGCATAAAGGCCCTAAAGTAAGCATAATGACCCTGGAACAAGTTTAAAGGCCCTGCAGTGAATATAAAGACCCTGGAGTGAGCATTAAGGTCTTGGAGTGAGCATAGAGAACTCATGTAGAAAAAAATATCTAAAAACCTTTCTACATGTAGTTTGAATATGGTCTCTGCTTGCCCTATAAAGTACATGTTGATATTCTGCAACATCTAGTAAAAATACTCTAATAACCTTCCTGTGTGTTGATATGAATATGATTGAGATTTCTAGTTGTCCGTTAAAGCGTGTGTGTGTGTGTGTGTGTGTGTGTGTGTGTGTGCATCGTCTAGAAAAAAAATCATCTAAAAACCTTCTTGCAAGTGGTATGGACATTCTTAAGATCTATGCTTGCCCGATAAGGTTCATAATAATATTGTGCGCAGGTATTACCCCAAATTTGCCTTACCACATAACCAAAAACAAACACAAATTCAAAAAGTTGCCGTTGTAGCCCACTGTTTAAACTCTCTCTCTCTCTCTCTCTCTCTCTCTCTCTCTCTCTCTCTCTCTCTCTCTCTCTCTCTCTCTCTCTCTCTCTTACCACATAACCAAACAAACACAAATTCAAAAAGTTGCCGTTGTAGCCCACTGTTTAAACTCTCTCTCTCTCTCTCTCTCTCTCTCTCTCTCTCTCTCTCTCTCTCTCTCTCTTACCACATAACCAAACACAAACACATATTCAAAAGCCAGTTACCTCTCTAGCTCTCTCTCTCTCTCTCTCTCTCTCTCTCTCTCTCTCTCTCTCTCTCTCTCTCTCTCTCTCTCTCTCTCTCTCTCTCACCTGTGTGCTTGCAGAAGACAGTAGAAGGTCAACGAAGCCCAGGAGCACGACACACCGCCACGCAAAATATCAAACACGACCTTCCCGTCACCGTTCACTAGAGACAACTGACTCCTACACACATACACACACACATAACGTACACACAGTAAACACTCAACTACCATTTAGCACGTGGAGTGATTACTATCCCCCCCCTTGAGCAACGGGGAGGGGGAGGGGGGGGTCCCAACAGCACCACTGCGCCAAATTCAAATCGTGGAGGGTACACACACACTCACACACACACACACACACACACACACACACACACACACACACAGACACAGGGGGGATTAACTGTGTGTGTGTGTGTGTGTGTGTGTGTGTGTGTAGAAGTCAGTTGTCTCTAGTGAACGGTGAAGGGAAGGTTGTGTTTGATATTTTGCGTGGCGGTGTGTCGTGCTCCTGGGCTTCGTTGACCTTCTACTGTCTTCTGCAAGCACACAGGTGAGAGAGAGAGAGAGAGAGAGAGAGAGAGAGAGAGAGAGAGAGAGAGAGAGAGAGAGAGAGAGTTTAAACAGTGAGCTACAACGGCAACTTTTTGAATTTGTGGTTGTGTTTGGTTATGTGGTAAGGTAAATTTGGGGGAATACCTGCGCACATTATTAACATGAACCTTATCGGGCAAGCAGTGATCTTAGTAATGTCCATACCACATGCAATAAGGTTTTTATGTGATCTTTTCTACTATGCATTTCAGACCCGATGTGACATCGTTTTTCGGGAATATCTTGAAGGCTATTCGTCGGACAGCAATGACATTCTAACACAATGTTATCAACAGCCCGCCGTAATTTATGGTGTTATATGAGAGAGTCAAATTTATATACTTTATGAGTTTACTCTTACGATTTTAAGCTGTAGTCAGTGAGGACACAAAATCCTGAGCAAAGGTTCGGATAAGTCGCCTTACCCCCCTCCCTCTCCTTCATCACTTCCCTCCTTCGCCCACGAACAAGCCTCCCCCTCCCCTCCACACTCATCCTTCTCTCCCCCCTCCCAATCCCTCCCCCCTCTCTCCCCACCGATGTCCCCCCTCCTCCCTCTCTCTCTCTCTCTCTCTCTCTCTCTCTCTCTCTCTCTCTCTCTCTCTGAATTGCACAACACATTAAAATATATAAATACATTGCACATTACTATGTGTTTGGTTGTTTTCCTGCATCTGTTATTCGATTGGTCATATGCTGTGATGAGATAGAATGGACAATGAGCAAAATCATTGTACAACGAAAGTGTCACTAAAATTGTAAAATAATTTATATCAGTCATAAAATGAATGGGTAATTATACACACAGGAATACATGGATGTCATTTTAATCGTCATCAGTGTCAGTGTCAAGGAGCATATCATCCTCATCATCACCGTCAAAAGTAACAATGACGGGTTCCACACAGTCATGGATATTATCAGAGGACCAATAATCCTCCTCAAACCTCATGGCTCGTCGAACAGCACCTTCCCAAATTTTCGTGTTTGCGCACAGCCTTGCTTCTTCTATGTTGGTCCTTAAGCTGGCACGAGTAAAGCGTTGCATTGACGAGCGGACATACTTCTTCCTACACCCCCACACCTGTTCAATAGCATTAAGTTCAGGGTGGGCTGGTGGAAGTCGGACCACTTCGTGACCCCATTCTCTGATGAGATTATCTACTGAATACTGTGGCTTTGGTCTGTTTTCATGGCATATTCGCAGCAGTTCGGGGCGAGTAGCGTGAGGTGAGAAGGGAATTTTTCTTTCCTCCAACCATTGTACAAGACCAGCTTTGTTGGTGGCGGTGGTGGGGCAGCGAGACTCCTCCGTCAGCTGGCTACTCGCCCCGAACTGCTGCGAATATGCCATGAAAACAGACCAAAGCCACAGTATTCAGTAGATAATCTCATCAGAGAATGGGGTCACGAAGTGGTCCGACTTCCACCAGCCCACCCTGAACTTAATGCTATTGAACAGGTGTGGGGGTGTAGGAAGAAGTATGTCCGCTCGTCAATGCAACGCTTTACTCGTGCCAGCTTAAGGACCAACATAGAAGAAGCAAGGCTGTGCGCAAACACGAAAATTTGGGAAGGTGCTGTTCGACGAGCCATGAGGTTTGAGGAGGATTATTGGTCCTCTGATAATATCCATGACTGTGTGGAACCCGTCATTGTTACTTTTGACGGTGATGATGAGGATGATATGCTCCTTGACACTGACACTGATGACGATTAAAATGACATCCATGTATTCCTGTGTGTATAATTACCCATTCATTTTATGACTGATATAAATTATTTTACAATTTTAGTGACACTTTCGTTGTACAATGATTTTGCTCATTGTCCATTCTATCTCATCACAGCATATGACCAATCGAATAACAGATGCAGGAAAACAACCAAACACATAGTAATGTGCAATGTATTTATATATTTTAATGTGTTGTGCAATTGAGAGAGAGAGAGAGAGAGAGAGAGAGAGAGAGAGAGAGGACATCGAGGGGAAAGAGGAGGGGATTGGGAGGGTGATAGAAGGATGAGTGTGGGAGGGAGGGACGCTTGTTAGTGGGAGAAGGAGGGAAGTGATGAAGGAGAGGGAGGGGGGTAAGGCGACTTATCCGAACCTTTGCTCAGGATTTTGTGTCCTCACTGACTACAGCTTAAAATCGTAAGAGTAAACTCATAAAGTGTATAAATTTGACTCTCTCCTATAACACCATAAATTACGGCGGGCTGTTGATAACATTGTGTTAGAATGTCATTGCTGTCCGACGAATAGCCTTCAAGATATTCCCGAAAAACGATGTCACATCGGGTCTGAAATGCATAGTAGACGACACACACACACACACACACACACACACACACACACACACACACACATCTAACCTCCCTCCCTTTTCACACCCTTAACACATGATGGTAAAAAAAAAAAAATAAATAAATAAATAAATAAATAAAAAACGCCAGTTCAGGGGTGACTAAAGTTGGGGCCGTATGTGCACTCTGGATGTGCATTCTCGCCTTCTTTCACAGCGCGTTCAAGCAAGCCACTGACGAAAAAATATGTCTTTTTATTGTGCTATTGTGTGACTGTAATTCCATTGCCGGTGTGGGGTGTGAGGGAGGGCATGTTGAAGTGATTGATTTAAACTAGTCCACCTTTCTTCGTTTTCTCTAAATCGCTGTTTTTACATTCTCTAGTTTGGCTCCAAGCTGTGTCACGCATAAACCACGCCTCGGCCGTGTCTCCTCCTGCAAATCTGCGTATGACTTGACTTGGTGTATATAGACTTAGCTGCCAACCTCTGAATATAGCTATCAGACACCAGACAACGAATACATGTTGGGGGTTGTCCTGACCTAATATCCAGACTCCATTCCCTTCACCTCACCGCTAACCCCCAATTCAACCCTCTTTTTCCCCTTGCTACATTCCTCCCCGGGGTTTTACCGCTCACATAACACTCCCTGGGGGTTACAATTTATCCTCTGTGGCAAAATATCAACACACAAGGGATGAGTCGTTCACAAATCACAATTAAAAGTGTCATTGTGATCACCAGACTCCATTGCCCCTCACCATCTCCTTGTTTAACCTCCTTTTTTCCCCGCTCCAGTTCTCCCCCAGGGTTACATGGCTCGCTCACTCCCTGGGGTTTAAAGTATAGGGCTACCTCTACCAAAATCTTTTCAGACTATCTCTACCGCACTCCTTTTCCGTTTTCCTTTCTCCTCCTCCTCCTCCTCCTCCGCCGCCGACGCCCCTTCCACAATTATGTAACTGCCACTTGTCCTCCTCCTCCTCTTTTTTCTTACTTGTTAGCTCCTTCCCTTCCACCTCTTCCTCCTCCTTCCCACCTCCTCTATCCACTCAAACACCTTACCAAATGTTCATGATGCAGGAGCCTTGTTAAACTATCACTAGGCTCATTAAACTACCCATGGACAACCTCTACAAAAGCCCTACCAAATGTTAATGGCGCAGAAGTCTTATTAAACTATCACTAGGCCTATAAGACTACCCATGGACATGCCCACAATCTCTACAAAAGCCTTACCAAACGGCCATGGCTCAGAGGCCTTGTCGAACTATCACTAGGCTCATAAAACTACCCAGGGAAACACTAACACAACCCCCTACAAAAGCCCAACCTAATATTGATGACGCATAAGCCTTGTCAAACTATCATTAGGCTCAAAGACTACCCATGGACATAATAAGACAGCCTCTACCAAAGCCCTGCCAACCTATCACTCGGCTCATAAAACTACCCATGGACATAACCACAACCTCTACAAAAGCCTTACCAAATGTGGGTAGATGTGAAAGTCCCAAAATGTGAGAGAATATGGACCTTACTAACTTTATTACTGCCCCAAATAGCATCAGTAAACTTGATAAACACACAAGGTGCCCCATATCCTTCCGGAGGTATAACAAGATTCCCTTACACAACAGGTTCAAATACTACTCCATTAGCTCTATTACCTTACATTACATCTATAATAAGATTGTCTAACACGCGAAGGAGGGAGAGGAGGGGAGGGAAGAAGTATGGAAGGGAGGCAGAGAAGAAGGAAAGGAGAAGGAAAGGGTCGGTGAAGGATAGGAAGACGTTGAGGGGAAAAATACATGTTTGTCTGTTTAAATTATTTAGAATAGATAGATACAGAGGAATAGATGACTGGATATGGTGCAAAACTAGGCCAGACTTCTGTAAATTTTGTGTTCCGTTGAAATAAAGGAAGGCTAAACTTTTTCATACATTTTTTATTACTCTTGTACATCTTATCTATACTCTTTCATTTGCTATACTTTCTAACTCAGCTCATTATCGTATTTTCGGACATTATCGTACCATAACATCACGTGGGCCCAAGACTCAATACACACCTTTACCTAAACTATCGTACTGCACTCATTACCAAAACTTCAGGTGGCTACGGCCCGCTACCCTATTGGCGTGCAGTACCCATACCCAGAGGCGAGGCGAGGGTAGGCAGGGGTGTAGTAGTGACGATACCGGGGGAAGAATCAGTTTTGCTTACTATAATATGGATTCGGATACCCTTTAAGGAGGAAGGATATAGGTTCTGCTTCTCTTTTGGTCACAGTGTGCTTGTATCCATAACCATAGGTGCGTTTTTGTTGCGGATAGCCATAACCGTAACCGTAACTACTATAAGGGTAAGCATAGGGATAGCCATAACCGTAGTTGTAACCATAAGGGTAACTGTTATATCCGTGACCGTAGGGGTACCGGTTCTTGTAGGTGTACCCGTAGTTGGAGGGGTACCCGTAGTTGGAGGGGTACCTGTAACCCTTGGTATAGTGATAAGGGTATGTGATGTTGTAACCGTAGCCGTAGGGATAACGGTAATTGTAGTCTCGGCGGTAGGAGTAGGAATAGCCGTAGGGATAGTAGTAGGGATAGGATTTTGTGGGGGTCGTGTAGCTACTCGGCTGGGCTTCCCTCTTCCCTCTACTCTGCCTCACATACGAGTAGCCGACGCTCGGGTAGTCACATTTGTACCTATAGCCGCTGGAGGAGCCGTAGCCATAGCCGTAGTCATTGGAGAGCACACAGCGGTAGCCGTTGACGTAGCTCGGATAATGGCTGGAACTGTAGTCATTGGGGTAGCCGTAATAACCGTGAGGATACCCATAGTTGTAAACAGGATATCCGTAGGAGCTAGGAGTATATCCAGAGCCGGAGACGTGAGGGTAGCCAAGGCCGTAGCCAGAGCCGGTGTCATATGGGTAGTTATAGCCGTAACCTTGACTGTTAGGATAGGCGGGAGTGTAGCCGTGAGCCGAGGAGTAAGGAGACTGGTAGTAGGGCTGCACTGTGCTGGCCGAGGATCCAGCTTCGCCTCCTGTCGTTGCCGCCACGACGGCCACAAGTAAGGCGACCTGTAGGAGAGAATAGTGTTTAGTGCACCGTTGCCAGATTATCGTACTGAGAGCATAGTATTTACCGGTTTCTGACGCCTAACTATTGCCAAGAAACATCAGGAATTAACTATTTTAACGAGAATTATGAGTGAATCTCCTTATTGGGGTCCACGAGACGGTTTTTGGGTCGGAAGTCGGTACATATAAGAGGCTGAGTAAGGCAATCTGGCAATGTTCCATGGTTTAGTGCGTCCTGACCTTCCGTGCCCTCTCTCGCCTTACAGTTACCGTCAGGGAGAGCTACACTGACCCTCCTTACACCGTGCATCCGTGGGACTCGAAATCAGGTCCTCAGGTTCACGACGCCCTCACTAACCACTCGGCCACCGCCACCGCTATAAGCACCACATAACAAAACAAAAAAAAACTTCACACTTGTAGGTGGTGGCTGAGTGGTAGCGTGTTGGGCCCACATTTACCGCGTGATGGACGACGCGGGTTCGAATCCCCACGCTGCCACTTCGGATTTTTCAGTCACCGCCGAGTGGCTTAAAACTACCCACATGCTGTCCTGAAGACCACTCATCAACCCGGACTCTAGAGGAAACCGTCCAAGTGAATCAAGAATGAGTTCCGGGGGGGCAGCATGAGCCAAGAGGAGATGGCGTCACTATAAACACTTGCCTGCGCCATGACGGGCTGGGGCTGACTACCATCTAGGCCCCTCAAGAGAGCCTACCGGCGTTATAGGCGTACACGTAAAAAAAAATATATCCACATCAATATTTCGATTTTGCAAGCACGTCTTCGTTCCTTCAGCCTTACCAGAACCCTCATGCCTGCGACGGAGGAAGAGACGGAACTCCTGCAGAAGCTTGCCGGGATGGATGTATATATGCAGCAACGAGGCCTTGTGGCGAGGACACTGATGTCGTGTGCTTCACCTAGCTCGCCCACACTACCATGACATTCATTTGTGAGGCGGTTTTGTCCTGCATTGTCCGGAGGCACGGGGCTTGCTTGCTGGTTTGGGAATGCCTTGGCGAATCAAAGCAACGGATATTGAATAGGGACGCCTTGCTGCTCCCCTCCCCTCTCTCCTTTCTTCCTTCCCCCAGATCAGGAAATATATAATGCAACCTAAACGTGACTTCCTCGAGCTCAAGGTAACTTATCACTGCTGGACATGGGCTTAGACATGAGATTACATAGGCGTCATGTTTTCCCATTGAGGTTTAGATAAAAAGTAGAACTGTTAGAGCAAAAAAAGAAGAAAAAAACATAATTATCTTATATAATACACAAGGAAGTGAAAAAAATATGTATAGATATTTGAATGAATAACGTTTCGTGTGTGTGTGTGTGTGTGTGTGTGTGTGTGTGTGAGAGAGAGAGAGAGAGAGAGAGAGAACAAACAAACAAACAAGCACACACAAAAGTTCGCTAGTCAATAATTGCCCAACTTCCTTTATATATCAAATTTGTTTTCGAATCAAAGGGAGTGGAATATATTTTTATTATTATTATGTAAAGCCCTTTAATGTTTATATATAATTAATACTCCCTTACATGAGCTCAAAGATAACATTATGTAATCTTCCTTCATTGGATATAACAAAATCTAAATAACAAAAATCTAAACCAGTCACCGATGCATAATTCAATAAGCTAACTACAATTAACATATTCTTTTAACAAAATTTTGAGACAACTCTTTATTTATAGTATCTCTTTATATGTATTATCTCATCATTATTTTTTCAGTATCTCGATTCTCTATCACCAAAAGCTTGAAGGAAACACATCTCATATAAAAGTTCTTGATATCCTTTATTTCTTTATTTCTACTACCTCCTTATATGTACTATATCATCATTATTTTTTCAGTATGTCCATTTTCTATCACCAAAAGCTTGAAGGAAACACATCTTATATAAAAGCTTTTGATATCCTTTATTTCTTCCTTTCTACTACCTCCTTATATGTACTATCTCATATTTTCATTATTTTTCAGTATGTCCATTTTCTATCACCAAAAGCTTGAAGGAAACACATCTTCTTTAAAAGCTCTTGATATCCATTTTCTTCTACCCAGGGAAAGAAACACTACCTCTAAAAACCCTTGGCACCCATTCTCTCCACACACGGCAAGGATTGAGGGCTGTTACTTCTATCACCTCGCCATTTGCAAGTTGTCTCTGAGCTGCGAGTTGGCGGGCTCTCAAAGTTACCCTCCTCGACTTCACTCAACGCACCGAGGTAACGTGAGGAGGCAGGCTGCATCGACGCTGGGAGGAAGGTATTAGGCGCTCGCTAAGGAGAGATTGAGGGCACTTAGAACATGAATCCGAGGCGCTTCTGACGCGGAGTGAAGAAGGAAAGTTTTGTGAAGGGAGAAGTTATGTCTTGATGGTTTCGCTGCCTCTCGTTATCGTTTCCTTTCATCTTCTATTCCTTTTCCCTTCTTCTTTTTGCTTCTTTTTTCACTTATGGTTATCTTTTATCCTTCCCTCTTTCTTCCCATCTCCTACGCGTCCTTTCCTTTGCCTTCTTTCTCTGTTTATAGTTTCCTTTCATCCTCCCGTCCTTCCTTCCTTCCTTTCCTTTCATCTTCTATTCCTTTTCCCTTCCTCTTCTATTCCTTTTATCCTTCCCTCTTTCTTACCCTCTCCTACGGGTCATATCCTTTGCCTTCTTTCTCTGTTTATAGTTTCCTTTCATCCTCCCGTCCTTCCTTTCCTACTTTGGTCATCTTTCCTGTCTTCTTTCCCTCCCTTCCTTCTTTTCATCGCTTCCTCTCCGGTATCTCCTCTTTCGCTGTTTCTCCTTCCTTCCCTTCCTTGTTCCTTCCTCCGCCCGCCTCTCCCCTTTGCCCCCGGAAACTCAAGCTTCTTCATCTTCGCTCTGAGGTTCGTCTTGTGAAATGAGATTCGTGGCTCGAAATTAACTCTTAATTAAAACAGACCAAGAACGCCATGCCTCATCCTTTCGCCTAAGAGGGAGTTATAAACAGTAGTTCGTTGAGAGAAAAAGTATAAATGAATGATGGTTTACAGACGGGAGGGGTACACACACACACACACACACACACACACACACACACACCGCCCAAAAGTTTAATATACATGTTAAAATCAATCGTAAAATTCCTTGATATATAAGAACTTTGGATCCGCATGATTGGTTTGTATCGCTGAATCTTGTCTTTAAGTTCTTTACGTATATAACTGAACATTCGGTTAGTAATTAAATATCAGCGCCTTTTGAATTGATATATCACACTGATTCCTATTTTTATATGTGTTATTTGCGTATTAAAATCAGCGGCCGTCCCTCCCCCCCACACACACACCCGGAAGTCATAGGAAAAACACAAGAGAGAGAGAGAGAGAGAGAGAGAGAGAGAAGAAAAAAAACAAGTAATTTAATGCCACTAACTGTCTTATGAATTAAAACAGATTAGCGAAACTGAGACTATAACGCGAAATGAAGCCATCGGTAGTGCCAACAACGATCGCGGACTTACAAACTTCTTCCCGAATTATTTTATCTGGTAACAATTCCACTAATCCGGGAAGGGCTGAGCGAAGGGCTTTTTGTGCGATAGACAACCCGGAGCCCTTCATCGGCGGGACCTTCGCCTCACCCACATGACCTCCACTTGGGCACTTGGGATGTCTGAGGGACGGATCTCTTCCCTCCTACCCCAGTAACCCTTGATCTCTATGACAAAGGATTCCTATCGACGTACAAGATATCCTTTAGCGTTATTTTCATTCCACTTTCCTTGGTAACCCTTGATTTCTATGGCCAAGGATTCCTATCGACGTACAAGATATCCTTTGGCGTAACTTTCATTCCACTTTCCTTGGTAACCCTTAATCTCTATGGCAAAGGATTCCTATCGACGTACAAGATATCCTTTAGCGTTACTCTCATTCCACTTTCCCTGGTAACCCTTGATTTCTATGGCCAAGGATTCCTATCGACGTACAAGATATCCTTTAGCGTTACTTTCATTCCCCTTTCCTTGGTAACCCTTGATTTCTATGGCCAAGGATTCCTATCGACGTACAAGATATCCTTTGGCGTAACTTTCATTCCACTTTCCCTGGTAGCCCTTGATTTCTATGGCCAAGGATTCCTATCGACGTACAAGATATCCTTTTGCGTAACTTTTATTCCTCATTTCCTCTTCCCCCCTAGCTTTCGAAGTCTACACCCAAGGGGAACGACGGTGGCTGAGTGGTTAGCGTTACTTTCAGTCCTCATTCCCTCTTCCCCCTAGCTCTCGAAGTCTACACCCAAGGGGGGACGGCGGTGGCTGAGTGGTTAGCGTGCATGTGTGGTGTTCAGGATAACGTAGGTTCGCGTCCCGCCCGCCTCTATAAACATGCTGGGAATTTTTCAGTCATTCACTCACTCGAAACAGAAAAATATATATCCTTCAGTGTCCTTCTCATTCCTCCCCTTTCTTCCTCCTAGCCCTCAATCTCTATGCAAATGGTTTCATACTGTACAAGATATCCTTTAGTTTCCTTCGCTTTCCTTCCCCTAATCCTCAATCTCTATGCAAAGGGTTTCTTATCGTACAAGATATCCTTTAGTATCCCTCGCCTTCCTTCCCCCTAACCCTTAATATCTATGCAAAGGGTTTCTTACTGTACAAGATATCCTTTAGTATCCTTCACCTTCCTTCCCCCTAACCCTCAATTTCTATGTCCAAGGATTCCAATCAACGTAAAATCTCTCAAGTTTCCTTCTCCTTCCTTCCCCCTAACCTTCAATCTCTATATCCGAGGGTTCCTTCCTGTACCCATATTCTTCAATTTCCCTTTGATTCCTCCCCTTTCACCCCTCACCCTCGCGTTCTATGGTCAAGGATTCCTAACCATACAATATATCCTGTAGTTTCCTTCTCATTATGTTTCTCCTTCCCCTCCTCTAACCCTCAAGCTCTGTGTCCGAGGCCTCCTTCCAATATGATATCCTTCAGAGTTTCCTTTTCATTCTATGGTCTCCTTTTGTTGCCTTGTTACTGCGTCCGTCCACCGTAACACTTTTTTTGTGTGTCTGTGTGATTGGTCGTGTTTTTTTTATGTCCCCACGTACCTAGTAATAAGCTCTCATGGTCACTCTGTCTTCTTGTTCTTGTTCTTGTTCTTCTTCTTCTTCTTCTCCTCCTTCTTCTTCTTGCTAGCCTATAAGTCCGTCTCTGGCCTCCGCGTTTTTTTATATATACAGGTGATCTCAGTGTGTCGATTTCCCTATATACCTCCTCTTTCAGAATCTATAGTTTTCTTTTTATATAAACAATCATATCGTTTCAATGTCCCTGCTTGTGTCTTATTTTTTACATTAAGAGACCACATCGTTTTGACTTCCCTGTACCTGCTCCTACAGAATCAATAGTATCTTTAACATTGGTGGTCACAGTGCTTCGAATTTCCTGTGTTTACCCTTGCAGAATCTATAGGAATGGGGATATCAACTTTAGTCATCTTTCGTATCGTAACATTGGTGGTCACAGTGCTTCGAATTTCCTGTGTTTACCCTTGCAGAATCTATAGGAATGGGGATATCAAATACTATGGTTTCAGAATATGACCCTTAGTGAGCCTCGGAGGGACACCACAAGGCCGCTGACGACGCCCTTAATGTCAGTTCCACTATTCCTTCCTGACAGCGTAATTACGGAAGAAGTTTCACAGAGCCTTACAATGACGGGTCTTTTGTGTGTCAAGGTCAGTGTATCTTCAGCCAACGGCCAGAGACTCCAAGGTGTGGCACGGCGTGGTACTCATATAAGGAGCGGTGAGCGTGGCTGACACACACTGCCCCCGCCACCACACCGCAGCAATGAGGATTCTGGTGAGGCATACACACACACACACACACACACACACACACACACACACACACGTATTTATCTTTCTACCTCAGTCTCTATCTATATCTACATCTAATTATCTAAATATTTTTCTATGTCAATATCTATATCAATAAATGTATCTTTGTATCCATGTATCTATCGATCTATTTGTTTATCTATATCTATCTATCTATCTATCAAACTAAATCAATATCTATCCATCTGTCAATCTATCTACCGTTCTATCTATATATCTCTATCTATCCATCTATCTACATAGCTGTCTGTCTATCTATATATATCTACATCTATCTAACTATCTATTTGTCTATTTATTTATCCATCTTTCTATCTTTCTATTATCTATTCCTTCTGTATCGTTGTTTCCTTAAATGTTAGCATCAGTACATCTCCTTCTTTACTAATGTTAGATAAGGCAAACACTCGCGTCTCCGTGCTACGCTTCCAACACCTCTCTTTCCTCCCTCCCGGCAGGTCGTTTGTCTGTTGGCTGTCACCGTTGCAGCAGAGCAGAAGCGAGAGGCGGGTTACCCTTACCGGCTGGCCCACGGCGGAGCCTCTCAACGCTACCACCACCAGAGTCCCTCATCAGCCTTCTACTACACCCCACGCACGAATTACCACGGCAGCACGGGGTATAGGAACTTGGGGCCGACCTACACGCATAGCCACAGCCACACCCATGCTCACAGTCACGCCCACGGCCTCACCCCGTACCACCACCTCCAGAAGCGTGAGTCTGACCCTGGCTACACTGGTTACGGCACTCCTTACCATTCTGGCGGGCTCTATGCAGTTCCTCAGGGTTATAAGACTTCGGGGTACCGCAGTCCCGTGCCTTACTATCCGTACACCCACGGAGGCATCAGGTACGCCTATGAGACCGCCGTACATCACCCTGGGCACGGCTATTCATACCAGGCTCAGCAAGCGTACGTAGCCGACCCCAACCACCACCACGCCCACCATCACTAAGGCTTGACTACCACCGTCACCCAAACTACAGAGGCTTAAGTACCGTGGCTTATGGAGGTCAGTGCTTTGGGGGCTTCAAGAATCAGGGAACACAATCGGGTACTATCTATATCTATCTATGTATCTAATGCCGAAGTACCACCATCCCGCCTCCTCCTCCGCCCACGAACACGTATTTGACAAGGATTTCGTAGGTTTGGTGGGTATTTCCAGGGGTAGTTTTATGTCCTAGTGGTAGTTTGGCCCTTCTTCCACATCATGAGCGTGAAACAAGCACCACTCACGAGAACCTTACTCTTCTCCTTCTCGGCTTTTGGATATAGTTGATGTGAGAAGCGAAAGTTCCAGAGAATATGAACCAAAGAATCAGGAAAAGCAAACGGGTACTGTCTGTCTATATCTATAAGGGAGCGTAGGACATAGCTGCATCGGACACTGTAGGAAATAGATTAATAGGCAAATAAACTGTAATACTGAGAACCAGATGTTGTTTAATGATCCCACAGGTCGTATGAAAAAACGTTGTGTTGTTAAAGTTTGTAATAATTTTGAAGTGAATGATAACAGCGGTGTAATTCTGGTCCCTGAAATAGAAGAATCGGATCCCAAAAACTGATCACCACAAGAAAATCAGAAAAAGAATCGGATCTCAAACAAATGAACCCAAGAAAATCGAGCACCACTGAAAAATCTGAAAAAAAGGATTTGAACCCATAGAACTGAACACCCCAAAAGAATGACCACCACAAGCAATTCACCCCCACAAGAAAATTAGAAAAATAATCCAATCCCAAATAACTGAATATGACCAAAAATCAAACGCCACAAGAAAATCAGAAAAAGAGAGTTCGATTCCAAAGATTAATGAGTCAAGGACGAATGGAAAAGCTGTGTTCGTAAGGGTTTTGTATTGATACTGACGCCCTAATTAATGAGAACGAAGATTGACACGGAAAAAATAGCTGTTCAAGCTCGCCATCTTCACCTTGCACTGGGTTATCATCAGCTGGGTTTCATTGATAATCTCATAAATACGTCTTTCACCTAATGCACTACACTTTCTCTCACTATCCTTGCCACTAAATATAAATCCAGAGGAGAGTATCAGTGAGAGTATCAAGGCAATTCTCCAACCGAATAATCTTATAAATACGTCTTTCTCCTGATGCACTACAGTTCCCCTCACGATCCTTGCCACTAAATATAAATCTATAGTGCATGGTTAACTCAGAGGAGAGTATCAATGAGAGTATCAAGGCAATGGTCCACCCGAAACTGACCTCTCCTCTGATCTCTCACTCTTTTTTTCTTTTGTAGGAGTAACATCTAGCGAGCCTTTTCATTACTGCTTTTGCCTTCATCACTGCAAAAAAAAATACCTTGCGATCAGAAGCAGCTAACTCTATCCTGTGTGAGCCTAAGTAAGAGATGCAGCTGCCCCTTCAAACGTTTCCAATCCTCTTCACGCCCACGAGAGAGAAGTCTGGTTTGTCCCACGCCTTTATCGACGGCCTGAAAGCCTGTACATGTTACTGTGATTCTTTTTCTTGAGTTTTACCGTTTTTTCTTCCCTTTCGAGTGGAGTGTCTTCAAGGGGATGACTGGGCTGTGTTGGGTCCTTTCCTCCTCCTCCTTTTCCTCCTCCTCCTCCTCTCTTCCTACTTTAACTGATGCTGATATACTTTCGTCTCCTCCTCCTTCTCCTCCTCTTCCTCCTACTCCTCCTCCTCCTCTACATTTCCTTCATATTAGTCTCATTCAGAATCTTCCTTTTCTCTCTCGTCCTTTTTATATGCCGTTCCTCATGTACTTACTCCTGTAGCTTTTATCAGCATCGTAACTTTAACACACACACACACACACACACACACACATACACACACACGCCCGTCTCGGCTCCTGTGTTGTTCGGACGGTTCGAAAAATCAGTGAACTCCTTTATTTGTGTTTGAGTTTCTAAGGCCCATTCATCGAGTCCTACTTTCCTCCTCGTTTCTATGGGAGCCGAGAGTGATTTTGTTTTCGGCGTTGTTGTGAAGTTTGACTCAGAGACTTTATCCAAATACACATTGTCGGTTTTAGTTTCGCAAGTGTGGCAGCCAGGATTTGTGATAACTATTATAAAGAGATATAAAGAGAGGAGGATGAGGATGAATACAGTAAACGCTTCAATCACAGACAACGGACGGCTGGAAAGTCAGGCGAGTGGAGTATAACGCTTGGCCGAGGACGGAGAAAAGTGTAGCGCGGTTGTGTGCCGGACGAGCGCTGAGGGGCAACATCGGCACCGGGAACCGCAAGAAAATGTTGAGTCGGCAGATTCGGCGGCCGCGGACCAACCACCCGAAGGCCCTTGTTGAACACGACGAAAACTGCAACATAACAGTCGGGCCAACAATACAACGAGAACCTTTCCTTTTGGACTGGCGGTAGTAAGCTCGAGGGAGGAGGGAGAAAAATAAAGTAAACATGTAAAGCTGTGTGTGTGTGTGTGTGTGAGAGAGAGAGAGAGAGCCATTCCTTCACTCATTCACTCGTTCACCCAAGTCCTTTTGATAATCCAGTCGCTATAAAAAGGATTAAAGCATACATACATTTGATGGCTGAAGAATAACTTGAAGAATATCTGGAGAGAGGGAACAGGCTGCAAGATACTGGGGCTGAATAGTTAGGGGAATGGTTAAGGGAATAGTCAAGGGAATGGTCAGAGGATTAGGTAGCGTAATAAGGGAAGCGTGTCTGAAAAGAGTGAACAGGCTGCAAGATACTGGGTTGGAAAACGGCCGTGAAGAGCTGAGTGTCGGCTGCCTGGGATGATAATAGCCAGGACCAGATGGAGGGAATGAAGGGATGGGAAAAAGGATATGAAGGTTCAAGGTCGTAAAACGGAACGGTGTGAAGAGGAATCGTACAGAAGAAAAGGTTAGACAGGGAAACCGTCGACATGATTCAGACCGATCAAAGCAAAATGAGATATACACACACACACACACACACACACACACACACACACACACACACACACACACACACACACACGCAAAAACAAAAGAAGATAGAGGTTTTAAAAGGTACCAGAATAGAGTATAGAAGCGTATTTAATTCCAAACGTGCAATCGATTATTCATACAAGCGGTTGAGCGAATAAGAGAGTAAAAGGGAAATATAGAGAGAAAGAGAGAGAGAAACAGAAAGAGGGAGGAGGAATAGGAGAAATAAGAAGAGAAAGAACCTTGAAATCGCCCGACCAATGGAAAATGAGGAGAGGATAAAGAGAGAGAGCGAAAGAGAGAGAGAGAGGGAGAAGGACAGAACATTGCAGTGAATCGTTGAACGTTAACAGTGAAAGGAGTTATCAGGCGGAGGAAGGATTGAAATGGAAATAGAGGCAGCGGAGCAAAGGGGTCAGGACGGAAGGAGTCTGTGATGCGAGGGGTCGGGAAAGGGCGAGCCATTGCTGTATAGAAGGGATGGAAAGAGAAGGAAAGAAAAGTTGTGATGCTATGAATAAGTAACGACGAACGCACGAAATTGATGATAGAGAAGGAATAGAGAGAAAAGAATGAAAAAAGTAGAGAATTGGTCGTTTAAGAGTAACATGGAAGACAGAGGAGAGTTAGGAAAGGAAATAGAAGATTGTGATGCTATGAATAAGTAACGACAAATGTACGAAATTGATGATAGAGAAGGAATAGAGAGAAAAGAATTAAGAAAGTAGAGAATTGGTCGTTTAAGAGTAACATGGAAGACAGAGGAGAGTTAGGAAAGGAAATAAAAGATTGTGATGCTATGAATAACGTATAGACGAATGTACGAAATTGATGATAGAGAAGGAATAGACAGAAAATAATTAAAAAAAGTAGAGAATTGGGCTTTTAAGGGCGACATGGGAGACAGAGGAGAGTTAGGAAAGGAAATAGAAGATTGTGATGCTATGAATAAGTAACGACGAATGTACGAAATTGATGATAGAGAAGGAGTAGAGAGAAAAGAATGAAAAAAGTAGAGAATTGGTCGTTTAAGAGTAACATGGAAGACAGAGGAGAGTTAGGAAAGGAAAGAAAAGTTGTGATGCTATGAATAAGTAACGACGAACGCACGAAATTGATGATAGAGAAGGAATAGAGAGAAAAGAATGAAAAAAGTAGAGAATTGGTCGTTTAAGAGTAACATGGAAGACAGAGGAGAGTTAGGAAAGGAAATAAAAGATTGTGATGCTATGAATAACGTATAGACGAATGCACGAAATTGATTATAGAGAAGGAATAGAGAGAAAAGAATGAAAAAAGTAGAGAATTGGTCGTTTAAGAGTAACATGGAAGACAGAGGAGAGTTAGGAAAGGAAATAGAATATTGTGATGCTATGAATAGAATATAGACGAAAGCACGAAATTGATTATAGAGAAGGAATAGAGAGAAAAGAATTGAAAGAGTAGAGAATTGGTCGTTTAAGAGTAACATGGAAGACAGAGGAGAGTTAGGGAAGGAAATAGAAGGTTGAAATGCTATGAACAAAGTAGATAGAATGCAGAAAATTGATTACAGGGAAGAATGTGTTAATGAAAAAGAATTAACCGTTTGATGAAGGTGTGGAGAGTATCATTAGAGGCAGATAAAAGGAAGGAAAGAAGAAGAAAAAGATTGGGATGCTTTGAATAGAGTACAGGCGAATGCACAAAATTGATTACAGAGAAGAATGTATTAAAGAAAATGAATTAACCGTTTGATGAAGGTGCATAGAGTAACATTGGAGGAAAAGGAAGGGACGAAAAAGGTTGAGATAAAGTTAAGACAGAGGCAGAAAATTTAATTAACCGTTTGGTGAAGGCGCGTAGAGTAGCTATCATTTGAGGAGAAGGAAGGAGAGAAAAAAAGATTGCGTTTGCGCCAAAACAAAGGAACAAGATTTTGAATAAAGGAATATCAAAGAAAAAAAAGAAAAAAGAGGAAGGAAAAGGAAGAAAAAAAGAAAACAAAGGATTATGATTTTGAAAAAGGAATATCATAGAGAAAAGGAAAAAGGTGAAGAAAAGGAAGAAAAAAAGAAAACAGAAGAATAGGATTTTGAATAAAGGAATATCATCGAGAAAAGGAAAAAGGTGAAGGAAAAGGAAGAAAAATATAAAACAAAGGAATCGGATTTTAAATAAAGGAATATCATAGAGAAAAGGAAAAAGGTGAGGGAAAAGGAAGAAAAATATAAAACAAAGGAATAGGATTTTGAATAAAGGAATATCATAGAGAAAAGGAAAAAGGTGAGGGAAAAGGAAGAAAAAATTAAAACAGAGGAATAGGATTTTAAATAAAGGAATATCATAAAAAAAACGGCAAATTTGTAGAAGAAATATCTTTGGGAAATGTCAAATCAGAGGAAGGAAATTTAATATCTGAAGGAGAGAGAAGAAAGGGAGGCAGAGGGTTAAGGAAGAGGGAAGAAAAGGAGGGAGAAAGGCAGAAGAAGAGAGAGACAGGTAGGAGGGAAGAGAGGGAGGGAGGGAAAGAGTGGGATGTGGAGGTGTACATGTTTTATTTTCCTCAAGGGGTTTAAAGTAGAACACATTTAATCTCATAGCATCAAAACCTCTTATTTCTATTCCTAACTTTTCTCTGTTTCCCATGCCACTCTTAAAAGCCCAATTCTCTACTTTTTCAATTCTATTCATCCTATTCTTTCCCTAAAATGAAATGTGAGGAAGAAATACTATATAAATAAAGCAGATTGCGAAAGGAATATCATACAGGAATAGCGACATGGACGGAAGAAATATCGCAAAGAAAACGGAATTAGAGGAAAAGGAATATAGGGATAGTATTATCGGAAGTAATATCACAGAGGAATAGATTTTGAAGGGGAAATATCAGAGGAATATCAATTAGCTGTTTAGTGAAAATGTTTAGACCGACCGAATATAAAGAACTCAAATTTTAGTACCCCGAAAGCCGTTCATAATTGGTTCGCATTAAGCCTATAGGGGTATAATTAGTCTCATTAGTGTTATTAGAAGAATGCCTTAGAGGAGAGTGATAAAAAGCGCTTAGGAAATGTCAAAGGGAGGGAGAGAGAGAGAGAGAGAGAGAGAGAGAGAGAGAGAGAGAGAGAGAGAGAGAGAGAGCAGAAGAAGTAGAAAAAGAAGAAGAAGAAGAAAAGAAGAAAATGAACAGTAAGAGGAAATGGAGGAAGAGGAGGAGGAGGAAAAGGAAGAAGGAAAGTAGAAGGAAGAAGAAGAAGAAGAAAAGGAGGAGGAGGAGGAGGAGAAGGAAAAGGAGGACAAGAATAAAACCGATAAAAACTAAAACGAAAAAAAAAAATGAAAAATATGAATTAACAAAAAAAAATCGTTGCCATTCATTCTTTCCCTCTGAGATTTTCTTCCCTTTTTGGTGTTGAATATTCCAGGAACACAGCCTTCAAACGAGCGTTCCCAAGGTAATAGCGGTTCTTTGGTTGCCTCACTGGGATTCTGCGAGGCGAATAGGTGAACCTTTCTCAACACGCGTCTGTCTGTCTATCATGACGTAACGTGTGAGTGGGGGTGTGGGGTGGGGGGGAGTGTGTGTGTGTGTGTGTGTGGGTGGGTGGGTGGGTCTCTCTCTCTCTCTCTCTCTCTCTCTCTCTCTCTCTCTCTCTCTCTAAGTCATCGTCACCACTTTCCTATTCTTGTTTAGGCTCATTCTCTCTCGTTATAATATTTTCCCGCGTGTATACGGCGAGAGGGATTAGGTTTGCATGATAAACTAAAGCTCTCGCCAACTCTACCGCCCCAGGAAGGGACAATTTTTCTCTTCGTATCCCAGAATTCAAACCGACGTCATTAACCTGTGTCTCTGTATCTTGCTGTTTGTTTGTCCTATTGTCTGTCACTGTTTTCCATTTTCTTTTCTTTCCTTTAGTTGTTTATTTCTCATTTATTCCCTTTTGCTTTCCTGCCTCTGTCTGTCTGGTCTGCCTGTCTTTATATATGTCTGTTTGGATTTCTTTTCATAATCGTTTTTCTTGGCACACTGCGAGTCGTTTCAAGGCTTTCTTTTCTATCTTTCACGGCCTCTAAAAACACAAAAAAAATGAGCATCGTGTCGCCTATGTTATGTATCTTCAAGAGCGAGCGTGTCCTGTCATGTTACGTCTTGTCGTGTCGTGTCGTGTCGTGTCTAGTCATGTTCCAGAGAGTGCACATTTACTCTAACACTTGACATCACGTGAAATAGATAAAGTAAGAGGGAAGCGCATCAGCATATTCAGGACAGCAAAGGAGGAGAAGGAACACAAAGAAACACAATGGAAGATCAAACAACAGCAGACCTGATTGTCCTTACGAGGCTGTTTGTGACAAGCTACACTAACTATCTGATCAAAGGTGGAAGATGAAGGATAGCAAAGGCGAAGAAGGAGAAGGGAGGAGGACCACAAAGGAACACAATGGAAGAACAAACAACAGCAGACCTGATTGTCCTTACGAGGCTGTTTGTGACAAGCTACACTAACTATCTGATCAAAGGTGGAAGATGAAGGACAGCAAAGGCGAAGGAGGAGGAGGAGGAGGAGGAGGAGGAGGAGGAGGAGGAGGAGGAAGACGACGAAGATGATGAGGATGATGATGATGAGGAAAAGGAGAAGGAGGAGGAAGAAGAGAATGATGATAAATATGATGAAAAATAAAATTACAAAAATTTAAACTATACATAAATAGACATAAATAAACAACCTAATCCCTTCACGCCATTCTTTCCTTCTTCTTTTTTTTAATTTATTCTCTTCTTTGCTTGATAACGAACGCGAAATTCATCTTCTCGTGTGTGTGTGTGTGTGTGTGTGTGTATGTGTGTGTGTGTGTGTGTGTGTGTGTGTGTGTGTGTGTGTGTGTGTGTGTTTACGGGTATTTGGCAGAACAAGAGTCTTTGCAGTTTGTTTTTGCTTCGTTTTTTGTTTACTTTGAATGTGTGTAGTAATTGATTTCTCTTTTTTGTTTAATAGACAAAGACAGACTCTCTCTCTCTCTCTCTCTCTCTCTCTCTCTCTCTCTCTCTCTCTCTCTCTCTCTCTCTCTCTCTCTCTCTCTCTCTCTCTCTCTCTCTCTCTCTCTCTCTCTCTTTCTTCTTTTTTCCTCCTTTCCTTTCCATTCTAATCCTCTCCAATCCTTTCCTTTCCTTTCCTCTCTCTCTCTCTCTCTCTCTCTCTCTCTCTCTCTCTCTCTCTCTCTCTCTCTCTCTCTCTCTCTCTCTCTCTCTCTCTCTCTCTCTCTCTCTCTCGCCCTCCTACTCTCAACAATTGCACAACCAACTCAATTGACACTTCCTTTCTTCCTAAACCTATTCACGTTTCAGTTTTAAGCCTCGTCAGCCGGTATTGTTCTGGGGCCTGTCTGGCAAACTCGATCAGTACCCCCTCACACACACACACACACACACACACACACACACACACACAGGGCAGGGGATCCGTCTTCAGTCTTAGCTAAGTTTACACATGAGCCCTCTTCTTTAAGGTTCCTCTTGCTAGTGAAAAAGGTGGTGGTGGTGGTGATGGTGGTGGTGGTGGTAGTGGTAGTGGTGGTGGAGAGGTGGTGATGGTGGTGATGGTAATGTTGGTGCTGGCTTCTGGTGATGGTAGTGGTGATCGTGGTGGTGGTGGTGGTGGTAAGGGTGATGATGGGGAGGTGGTAGTGGTAGTATTGGTAGTAGTAGTGGTGGAGAGGTGGGGTGATGGTAGAGATGGTGGTGATGGCAATGTTGGTGCTGGCTTCTGGTGACGGTAGTGGTGATCGTGGTGGTGGTGATGGTGGTGATGGCGTCCTTCCTATCTTACCTACGGCATTAACCAAGTTACTTCTGGACCAGCACAGTGAACGGTAACTCCAGTGAATGTAAGTTGACTCAGTTGCTCTCTGCCTCACAACATCAAATGCTCTACACAAGGTTATAAACTCTACACAATTTTTTTTACATAAGGTTATAATCTCTACAGGTCTTCGGCTAAAGTGAGGTTTAATAATATGGTGACCCAAGGAGCCTCTGGGTTTTAAAGACACACACAGCCCAGTGAAGGTCAAACAAGATTATAGTATCATTATCAAAGCGAAGGATGAGATGGGAGACTCTCTCTCTCTCTCTCTCTCTCTCTCTCTCTCTTACTATACCTTCCTTCAACCATAGCCTTAGTAAGCATCCTATTAGTGTTCCCTTTTAACTCAAGCACTAGGTAGATGTTTATGGTACTGCTTCGTTCTCCGTCTCATTGCGTTCTCATTCTGTTCGGAGTCTTACCAGGGTTGCCAGATTCTATTGCCAGTCGACAGGTAGCCTAAACACATTTCAAGGGTAGCGGATTTCAACGTAAGGTAGCCCAATACATGATAGAAGTACTAGAAAAAACAAGTAGCAAGTAGCGGATTGATAATTTAAGTAGCGTTTAGTCTTCGTAAGTCGCCAAACTCCCTACTTTTCTACTGGCAAAGCTTGGTCGTTCTGTCATTCGCCGCTAGAGGGCAGGGAGCGCGCACTTGAGTTGCCTAACCATATTATCTATCTCCTGCAGTGAAGTTAAGTGTCGATATTATGTTTTTGTTTCGTAAGTAGTCTATTTCTTCCTCTCTACCTCTCTCTACCTATCTCCTATTACGCTATAGATATATTTATACCTCTCTATATCTCTACACCTCTCTACCTTTCGCTATATATCTCCAAATCCGCTTTAATATCTCTATAACTATCTCTGTGTCTCTCCGCTACTACGTTATTCATATCTACCTCTCTACCTTTCTCTACCTCTCCCTCTCCTCCAGTACGCTATTTATATCTCTACCTCTCTACCTCCCTTCACCACGCTGTACCTATGGACGCATCCAGTACTATTTCATTTATTGCCTCCAGATATTTTCCTTCCCTTCTCGATATGCTCGTAAGGTTAGATTCCTCGGCGGCCCTTCCTTCCTACCCTTTGCACCCTCTCTCTTTCCGTACGATTGAAGCTTCACCGTCCCTGCTCTTGTATTGCCGTAAGTACTGCCGCTGAATTTACTTTTTATCAAGGGTATAGCAAGATGAGTTAGTGGGTTAGTGAAGGTACGGGTGTAGGATAAAGATGGACAGTATAGGAGTGTTTAGTTGTATGGTGAGGGATTCGTTGATTGTTCTATGTAGTTTTAGTGTTTTCTATACGACCCCGCCATACGGTTTCCTTCCCTTCCCCGTCTTGTATTCTCCTTCCCTTCTTCTCTCTCTTCTAGCCTCACTAACCTCTCCACTTCCTTCTCTCTCTGTCTTTCTATCCTTTCTCCTCCCTGTCCTACTTTTCTCCCTGTTCCATCCTCGCCCTTCCCTTCCTGCCTTCCTCTCCTCTCCTCCCCCTTCTCTG